>NC_025886.1:393484-486197 GCF_000755165.1 Leishmania panamensis | reverse complement strand
CTGCTGGGACGGCCCTCTGAGCGCATCGCCTTCATAGGCGGCTCCTTCTCCTCCTCGTCTTTCTCATTCTCGTCATCGTCCTCTTCCATAGCGGCGAGGTCATCGCTCTCCTCGTCATATTTATCATCGTTACTCTCCTCCTCATCTTCCGAAGACGGGGCGGTGGGGTCCTCATCGCGTGCCTGCATCCCCGCCGGCTCCTCGGCAATGTCGCTGTCGATCTCCTCGTCATCATCATCATATTCCTCATCATCCTCTTCGTCACTGTCACCCTCCTCATCCTCCTCCATTTCCTTGCCATTGAAGCCATCATCGGACGCCGCATCGGCGGATGAGTCCTCAGCGCTGTCGATCAGTTCCTCATTCTCATTCTCGTCTTCATCCTCGGAGAACCTCTCGGTGGCAGCAGCAGCAGCCTTCTTCTTTGCCGTCCCGGCATCCGTGATGGCATCCACCGGCAGCCTCATCGCCGCCTTCTCAGCGTCACTGGCGTCGTCATCACTGCCGTTCTCCATGCCATCATCATCATCATCGCTGAGGTCCAGCTCCTGGCGGTAGCCGACGCAGTGCACCGTCGCCGAGCCCTTCGCGAAGAAGATGACGTGCTGTCGGTAGTTAAAAATGAGGTCGAGAGGCACCTGAAGGATGTTCTTCTGCGAGTCGAGAGAGGCCAGCGCGTACGATTTGCCATCCGCGGACACGTACACCGTCGTCTTGCCGTTGGCACCGCGCGGGAGGGAAATGATAGACAGGTGGAAGCCGCACCCCTCAGGGATGTCCAGCCTGTGCTCCGTGCTTGGAGACACCGAGAACGCGTGGAACTCCTGCATAATGGTGGGGAAGAGAGGAGGAGGAGGAGCGGCACAACCGTGATGGTGTGGGTACGCGAACGGCACTACCTTCGCTGTCGAAGAGCCAAAAGCTACGGAGGAAAAGAACAAGTGAAAAGAAAGGCGTGCGTGCGTGCGTGCGTGCGACAAGAACGCTTTAGAACGAGAGACTCGAGTTTGCTGGGAAAGACAGAGCGAGGGAAGACGAGTAGGAGAGACGTCTGTGCGTCCGCGTTTTTGCGCATCCCACATCGGCAGAGAGGCGAATATACCAACGGAGAGAAGCGACAACGACGCATTGCGCTAGGCCGCTCTGTCACACGGACAGGGGGCTAGGGAGGGTCGGCAACCCAAGAAGAGACACAAGTGGCACGTGACACCCCCCCCCGCATTCAGGAAGACACACGTATACGCTCTCAGGTGAGTGTGACGCACAGTGTCGGGGGAGGGAGGGGGGTGCACGGACGCATCACCTCTCACGCATCCGCCTGCGCGCCTCCACCCCCTTTCTTTTCATCGTCGCCGAGAACGAGTCATCAATCACGCACACGAGCACCCTCGCCTCGTTACGCAGAGAGGGCCCACACGCGCGCCTCACTGAATTGCGCGAGTCCCTCCACCCTTTCGCTGGTCTTCTCCGCAGGTTGGCTTGCGGCCTTGCGCGCACATTAAGAGGTCAACCACGAACCGCGCACTGCACATGCGCGGGCACGTCGATAAAAACAGAGACGCAGACACACAGGCGCGTGTGTGGGGGGGGAGGGGGGGAGGCATTGAGCAAGCCATTTGAGCGAAAACATTTTTGTTGGGAGAGGGGGGGGCGCTCGCAAGTGCCGCCTTCGCCTTCCGAACTCGACTTGCCTTGCAACTGCTGCCGCTGCTTCCCCGTCGCTTTCGTGGGTTTGGCTCATTTGTGCTCCTCCCCCTCCCCACCACCACCACCACCACCACCACTCACCCCCTCCCTTGGTTGCCGCATTCGCTCCCCCACGCACCTTGCCGTTCCCACCACGCCTCCCCTTCCCGCCAAGTCCTCACAGACACGCCTGTGCCAAGACGAAAAGGAAAGTGAAGACGCGCAGGGAGGACGGGAATGAGAGGCGCCAGCACGACAGGGGTGAGCGAAGAGGGGCAACACGAAGGGGGGGAGGGGGGCGATGTGGGAATGACGCTGCAGCGGTACAACGCAGAGAGGCGGGCAGAGAAACAGAAAAGGGGAGGGGGGAATCGAAGAGAGAAAAAACCCACCGCACAAGACGAAGCGACCGAGAGGGAGTCCACAGGCACGGCGCAACAGCCCCAAAAGGCACTGCAAACGCACCCCACATTCGCAGCGGTTCTGCGGTGAAGGCGTCAACGAGGCGAATGTGGGGTGCGTTTGCAGTGCCTTTTGGGGCTGTTGCGCCGTGCTTTCGTGTATCCCGTCTTTTCCGATTCAAGCACTCGCTCCCGCTTAATACGTCTTCGCCGGCTAACTGTTGAGGGAGACACCGCTGCTTCGTCTCTCCGCGGGGGGCATCCGCAGGCCCGGTCGTCGCGCTGCCGCTGCTCCCACAGCTCCGTCTCCGACAACGACAACGACGACCCATGAGCGATACAAGACAGAGATGCGAGCAATGCAAGACGGAGGCCGCCGAAACCAAAAGGAAAAAAACGACTAGTGGGCGTTATAGCCATTGTTAACGTTACGAGAGCGTCAGCACAGGCAGTTACACACACGCACACCCCCGTATGAGCAGATCCATCTCCTCCTGCTAGTCGGCATCCATGGTCACACCACCCGTGATCGGTCAGTCCGAGTAGGGGTCCATGTATACGTTCGTGGGAACGTATGGGAACGGAGACGGGTGCCTGGAAGGAGCGCTGATAATCTGAACAAAGAGCGGCTGCGCCGTCCATCATCGCCAGACCCTCCAGGCTGACCCCCTCTTCCCCACCCCCTCTCTCTTGTCCAGCTTTTTCATTGGACTCCTGCTTGGCGCAGCGAGAGAGGTGCTGCCAGCGGCAGCAGCCAAGGGGATGTAGAGAACCACAGGAAGGCAAGGGAAGAGGAGAGCGAGAAGAGAAAGGCACGGTTAACTCGCCTGGCGATGAGGAAGATGAGGGAAGAGCCGGTGCGTGTACGTTTGGTGTCGGCGAGGGAGGAAGACTAGCACCAACAAGAGCCCCGCCTGAAGCGTCCGTTTCCTCTGCCTTACCTTCCTGAGCGCGGGGCTGGGAGGACTCGAGTCGGTGCGACCTCGCGTGTCTGCGTGCGAATGGGTGCTCGCTCTTAGTAGTGGGGGGCCAACAGAGCCGACTTAAGGCTCAGGAGGTGGGGGGGGAAGTGAGGGAAGAAGAGAACGAAAAAAAAAAACATTAATTCGTAACGAGCCGAAGAGCGACAGACAAACGGGAACGAGGCGGGGTGGAGGGAAATGAGGGGATTAGAGAGAGAGGCGAGAGGCGAGAACCGGCGTCTGACAGCGAGCAGCGATTGTGCGTCCTCGTCTCTGACCCTTCCTCCTGCGCGTTTCGCTGCTTCGGCCGCGATCAACGTCGCTCACCGCCTCCCCTTAGGCATGGACAAGCTGACTAGTAACGGCCACGGTTGCCACCACGGAACCCACCACGGTCACCGCCACGACCGCCGCGACCACCACGGAACCCGCCACGGTCACCGCCGCGACCACTACGGAACCCGCCACGGTCACCGCCACGACCACCACGGAACCCGCCACGGTCACCGCCGCGACCACCACGGAACCCGCCACGGTCACCGCCACGACCACCACGGAACCCGCCACGGTCACCGCCGCGACCACCACGGAACCCACCACGGTCACCGCCGCGACCACCACGGAACCCACCACGATCGCCACCACGCCCACCGCGGTCCGTGCGCTGGAACTTCTGTGGTACGTCGTCGTCCTCGTCGTCGTCCTCGTCGTCGTCGTCCTCGCCCTCGTCGTCCTCCTCGCCGTCCTCCTCGTCGTCCTCCTCGTCGTCCTCCTCGTCCTCTTCACCCAAGTCGCTGTCATCCAGGTCGGCTGGGGGCATGTCCTCACCGTCTTCGTCATCGTCGTCCTCATCCTCCTCGTTTTCCTCGTCGTTTTCCTCGTCCTCCTCCTCGTCGTCGCTGTCCGCCGCACCAGCGGCAGCTGAAGCAGGGGCCCTGGCGACATCGTTGCTCTCCGTCTCCGACATCTCCTCGAGGTCGTCGTCGTCGTCGTCCTCGTTATCGTCCTCCTCACCCGACTCGCCGGCCATGGCATCCATCATCATATCATCATTGCCAATCGGTTGCACGTAGCCGGTGACGTGGATGGCGCCAGCGCCCTGGGCAGAGAAGGACACGTCCTGGGCCTTGGTGAAGACAAGGTCGGTGCTCATCTGGTAGACACCCCTCTTGGGGTCCAGCGTAGCAATCGTAAACAGCTTACCCTCGAAGGATACCACGAACGAAACGGCGCCAGCTGCATTGACAGGCACGGCGAGCTGTGTCACGCGCAGCGCGCACTCCTCCGGGATCTTCGCCTTCACCTGCTTGCCGGCGGCCACCTCGATACCGTAAAAGCCCTCCATTGATGAACACTAGAGGTGGACTGGATTGACGGAGGAAAGTGGAGTTTGGGGGAGGGAGAGGGGCGGACGTTCGCTCTATGTGTCCGTGCACGTGAGTGGGAAACACGTAGAGAAGGAGAGAAAGAGACGGAGGCAACACGTGATGAGGTTAATGTGGTGGACAGCAGCGTACGAGCGTTCAAGGAAGGCAAACAGAGACACGTACGTACGAGGGAAAGAAGGCCCGTCAGGGAAGCAAACGCTCGTCAATGTAAGAGAGTAAGAGAGTGAGAGTGAGAGAGTGAGCGTCACTGTCTCCTGCAGTTGTTTTCTCTTAGGCGCGAAGATAACTTAGGAGTGAAAGACAGAGACGAGTTACACTGCACATCCACACGCGGGGGGAAAGAGGGGTAGTTGGCGTGGTAACCGCGCAGAGGGGAAGGACAAGTGGGAAGGGGAGAGAGAGAGGGGGGGCAGTGAAGGAGAGAAGGGGTATATGGAGTGCAGAGACGAGCAAAAAATGAGAAGCTCAGCAAGCGTCTTTTGTAGAGCAAAGTCACTCTCGAGAGCACCTCGATCCAAACAGGGAAAGAGAGCAAGCGAACACGCACAGCTACGCGAATACACAGCAGTGCAGTGTCGCACGTAGTTGTGGGAGAGGGAGAGGGAGAGGGGGGAAAGGCGGAGGTACGCGGCCGCGGGGCGGTCGAAGAGGAGGCACGTGCACGAACATTTTTCGCACACGTACGCCACTGAGCAACGAGCAAGTAGCGGCGCCGCCCACCGCACGACGCCGTGCCGGTACGTTGCCTCAGCTGGCTCTCCCTCTCGTTGGTTATGTTTTGTCCATCGCCTTTCCCTTTCTCGGTACCCTGTGCAGAGGGGAGGAGGTGTCATCGGCCGGTGAGCACGTCATGCATTTCTCTGTATACGGTGCGTGTGTGGGTGGGTGGGTGGGTGGGTGGGTGGGTGTGTCCGGGCAGAGTGCCTACGTTGGCCTGTTGCTTCGGTGAAAAGAGAAGGGAGACGCAGTGCGGCAGTGAAAGAAGCGGCACCCCGTGGGACTCAACCTCCCTCTGCCATCCCCCCACTCACCCCTTGACTCAGACCCGCGCAGCTGTCAAGCGCACAGACGTCTTTACGTTCACCTGCAGGCCCACCGTGTCAGCCTAACTAACCATTTCAGCTTCACCGACTCGGACGCACCCAAGATCAGAGTGCACACCAACTGTATTATCAGCAGCGTGAGGGCACACCGACGTGGCATTCGGGCACCAGTGGCGCGACACCCAACGCGTAGGACAAAACGAGAAGATGTCGTCTTACAGGCGCACAAGGCAGACACATTCTACGCACATGGGCGAGGCGCGTACTACCGCGCCCCCTTTCCGAGTCCACATTATGCCGCGTCCTCGCCAGCCATCATGTCATCGTAATCCTCGTCGTCCATGTCTTCCCCCTCCTCCTCCTCCTCCGCTAGCTGCGTGTACCCAATGACGTGCACGGCACCAGCCGCACCCTCGCAGGTGAAAGCGAGTTCCTGCTTGCCGCTGAAGAGCATGTCCACGCTCATGTGGAAGAGCGCCCGGTGTGGGTCCAGCGTCGCGAGCACAAACGACTTGCCCTCCGCCTTGACAAGCAGCGTAATGGCGTGAGACGCGTTCGGCGGCAACGCCACCTGCGTCACGTGCAGCACGCGATCAGCCGAAATACTGGGCTTTGCCGTCTTGCCAACGAAGACCTCCATGCCGTAGAATTCCTCCATGCTGGTGTGGTGCCTGCGGGGCGTCGTAGTCGTTTAATGGAAAGGGGAGAAAGTGCTGTAAACGCCATACAGCGAGCGCTGAGTGTGAGCCGTGAGAAGGGAAAAGTGGATACGCACGGAGAGAGAAAGATGATGATGAAGGGGAGGGTAGTGGAGATGAGAGAAAGGAGAGCACTCGGGTGATGCGCAGAGGCTGGTGCCAAGACGCAGTGCAGTACCGTGACGACCCAAAGACGAGAAATAAGCATTCGTCAGCTCGTCGTTGCGGTGCACCTCCTGGCGTGGCCAAAGAAACGAGGAGGGGGGGTGGTGGACGAGGAGGCGCGATTTTGAAGAAGCGAAGGGGAATGGATAAGGGAGAGGGTGGGGATACGGGTGTAGAATGGTGCAGCGCCATCGTAAGTAAAACGAGCGGTAGGGGAGTTGACGGCGTGAAAGGGGAGGGAGGGGGCGCATTGGCGTAGGTGCATCTCCCGTGCATCATAATACTCGCGGAGAGGCCCGCAGATGCCCAGGGAGGGCGAGGAAGGGGGAGGGGATATGAAAAGAGCGAACACAGCAGGGCGCCCTTGATCAAAATGGTGGGCGGTGCGAGACACTCTGCAGAGGAGGCACTAGTCAAACAAGCATAGCTGCCGAGCTTGCGATACCACCCACGCGCACGCTTCTCCGTCCCTTCCCGCCAGGCTCCAACAACATCGCCACCAGTGCCCCTCTCTGCAGACTACCTCGCCTCCTCTTCCCCTCGCTGACGCCCACTTTCCCTCCTTCGCTTCCATGGTGCCTATCCTTATCCATGTAGCAACCGGATACTCCTTCGACCGCAGTCTCTGCTGCTTGCTAGGTGGGTGTGCATTCCTGTAGATCGCAGCGTAAGCGAGGAGGAGCTCGCGGAAGCGCAGGAGCCAAAGTTCTCTTTCTTCGCACCATCTCTATGCCCGTGCACCTCCCTTGGGGGGTGCAGCAAGGGCCTCCGTGATGATGGTTGCCGTGGCAGAGGACGTCGGCGGTCGTGGTGGGGTAGAAAGATTGATTCGCCACGTGACGAGAGAAATGCAATCGCGGTCGTGGGCGGCAGCCACTTGGATCATCTGATCCTGCACGCAGGTCACCGCGACACCGCTGCAGGCATCCTCGATGGGAATCAAGGAAGTAAGGTCGGAAAACGAGCTGGCTTTGCCAGGCGATGCGTCGTCCTCGTCGTCGCTGTTGTCATCATCTCCTTTCCCCTTAGCAACAGCAGTGGACAGCGCAGCTGCTGCCCCACGACGCTTGGCAGTGGAGTCAGACGCCCTCTTGTTCCTTGAGGTCTTTGACGAAGGTCGCAAACGCTTCTGCCCACCACTACTTAGCGAGAGCTGCGTCGGAGGAGGAAACGGCAACGACATGCTGACGTCATTTCCATCTGTTGCAGCCTCACAGCCCTCGTCGAGCACACCCTCCAGTTTGCCTGCACAAGAGAGTCGTGCCTCGCTTTTATTGGCGCTGTTCGTAGTGGGGGAAAACGGTAGAAGACAGCCGGTAGGCGCCACGCGCCCCTCCTCGGCTGCCGAGTCGAGGCGGCCCAGTTGAAAGGTGGAGTGGAGGATGTACTGGCTCACCGTCCGATCTAGCAGCATCACCCGATTCGCGCCATCCACCCCAAACTGCCAGTGCTTCGTGTAGTTGCGTCGACTCACGTACTTTTCAGCGAAGGACTGCACGACGACGGGGCTGGAAGCAACGTGGAGAAGCGGGCATTCCAGCCGCACCATCCGGTCGTGAGTCAGGCACGGAGGTACGCGATCGGCAAGACCGGAGTCCAGCTTCTTCTTGAGAAGCGCAGTGCGCCGCTCCGCCTCTTCGGCCGCGGAGTCAACAACACGTAACCGCAACAGCTTCCGTGAGACTGTGCAGACAAGTGGCCCTAAATCGGGCTGCACAGTCGCGCTCACGTCGAGGATCGTGTCGACGCCGCGGAGGACGGAGAAGTCCTCCACCACGCCCACTGCAGCCACGCCGAGCTTAACAACAGCAGCGGTGGGCTCGTACAGCGAGGAGCACACGAGCACGCCGTCATTGAGGCTTTCAAGGGCAGCCACGTGCCTCATCCACGGGGGTGCTGAGGGAAAATCGGTGAAGCGATTCGGCGCGCGCCCCGACTGACGCGCAGGAAACACCGCCGCGAGGCGCGTCACCGGGTACAGAGAACTCCCATAACCCCTTAGTGAAATCCACCGCGCGATGCCCTGTACGGCGCCTGTCGACGTGTCGAGGTGGCACAGCAGCACCCCGTGCT
The DNA here is from genome assembly GCF_000755165.1 of Leishmania panamensis. NCBI lineage: Eukaryota > Euglenozoa > Kinetoplastea > Trypanosomatida > Trypanosomatidae > Leishmania > Leishmania panamensis. Next base: position 477,781 of record NC_025886.1, on the reverse strand, counting down.
CAGCCGTGCCAATGGCGAGAAATGGTCGGTCAAACACCTCCGAGAGATCCAGCGGGACTACACCACGCGGCAGTGCGTAGCTGTGCACCTGCGACAGGGCAATGATCTCAGTCGGAGCGGTACCTCCACCTCGAGGCACCGACGACGGTGAGGGTTGTGGTGCACTGCGATGGTTGCCATTTCCATGAGGCGCGTACAGGGTCAGCAGCCGCTCCTCGCATGGCAGAGAGACGACAATCCGCCCCGGCAGCTGGGAGAGCCAGCGAAGGCGGAACGGAATGGTGTAGAAGAAAAAGCTCAGGACTCTCTTCGGTGCGAAGGCTGAGCCTCGCTGCGACTGTGCTGACGTTGCCGTTGAGCCCGATATCGTATCCATCCTCTCAGGATCACGCCCCGGAGCCGAACTCACCGCTGCGGCGGGCGCCGTCTCTTCCTCTCGCTTTACGCATTGTAATGCACAATCAGTGCTCTGCGTCAACAAGCTCCCCTCTCCTCCGGCCTCCAGCAGGGGTGCACTGAGCTGCGTGCGGGGCTCAAGTGAAATACAAGAGAGAAACGACTGCTTCATCGATGCACGCGTGTTGCACCGGGATGACGTAGTCGCCATCTCATGACGCTGCCGGACTGCCCGCTCAATCTCTGCAAGCTCGCCGACGAGAAGCTCGGCGCAGCACGGAGGCGGGTTGGCGGCGCTGAGAGACGAGGAGGATGACAACGCGGGTGCCCTGTGGGAGGGTGGCTTAAAGGCGGTTCGCCAAAAAGCCACACCAGCCTTGTCTGGTAGAGGCTCTGGTTCATCCAGCTCAACCAGGGGTAAGAGACAGCGATAGCCTGGCGAGAGAAGCACACCAACGCGACGTGTCTCATGCCGGCCAAGGAACGGGTCGCTCGAGAGGCCAAGGATGAAAGTGGGCCACCCGTAGTGACATCGCTCCCTCCACAGCGGTGATTTGCTGCGGCACGTCGCGGCAGATGCGTCACTTCCGGACGTCGGCGAGTTGGGCACGCCCTCCTTGGTGGCTCCCTTCTCGACCCCTTCTCTCACCTCGTCCCCTCCCTCTTCTGCTTCGTCATCCTTGAAAACGCTGCCCTGGAGCGTGGCCGACGAGCTCACCAAACCCTGAGCATCGTCAGCACCGCCGGCGGCGCGAGACCGCCTTCTGCTCTGCACCACTGGCCACGGCCATGTCACCTCGAACTGATGAGTCAGAGTCGGGGTGAGGGAGCGCTTGCACTGCATGGAGAAAGCATAACTCCGCTGCTGCTCGCAGCCGAACGCAGGCGGCAGAGTCGATGCCATGCTCGAGAGAGAGAGAGCGAGCGAGAGGGCAAAAATGAGCGAAATCTCAGATGCGCTACCCTAGTGTACGTGAGTCTCTCTCCAGAGAGTTGCGAGTGTGGATACGGGGTGTTCGTGCGAAGAGGACTGTGGGTGTGCCCTACACGAAGAAGCAGAGGGAGCGAAGGTGAAGAAGCGCGACGGTGGACCAGAGCGCACGTCTTGCTCAACACGTCGGACAGTACGCCACCTCCTCTCTTTCACCGTGGATGTGTGGGGGGAGGGGAGAGGGTGGGCTTTGGTGAAGTACCACAGAGACACGGAGGCGCCTGCGTATACGGAAAGGAAGGCGTGCGCACTGTGGGCACAGAAAGGAGAGGCTGAGGGGAGGGGGTGAGCGGTTTAGGGGTGTCGACACTCAGCAAAGAGGAGGGAGCACTGGGCAAATGGGCCCAGAGGCAACAGCACAGTCCACATCGATGTGTCGGTGAAAGAGAGAGGGGACAGGGAGACCTCGATCAGTTTACACGGAGTTCTTTATGCGGGTTACAGGTTGGCAGAGGAAGATGCGGAGAAACAGAAATGTGCGTCCATTGCTCCCATCGCCTCTCCCTCTCCACCTACGCGCTGCAGCAGCAGGCTGAGGAAGCGGGAGGGGGGTGAGGGGAATAGCCGCTGGGTCAAGGGGTTCCTATTGCTGTTTCGATCTGGCGCTACGCATGGGCAGGGTAGAAGAGAGGGGAGGGAGAGAAAGAGAGAGGACAACCAACAGTAGCCGTGACGGCTGGCTGATATGAATGGAAGTATGGGGGAAACATCAACAAGTGAGCACAACGCATCTTCACCATCCCCCCTCTCTCCCGCCATCTCCCCCAGCGTGCGTGTGTGCGTGCGGGAGAGAGAGGGGGGGTATGAAAATCAACCAACGAATCGGCAGCACGCAGAGAGATCTCCGCCCAGGAATATAAGTCAATCGTCTAAGGGAAGAAAGAAAAGAGGAGGGAACTCTGGTCTCTCTGCCTCCCTCTACCATGCCTGGCATCCCTGGTCCGTGTAGCTCCTTGGGGAGGGAAGAGGATGAGTGAAGTACCAGCGCGTTTGAGGAAAAGAGGAGAGGAGGGGGGATCAGAACGACGAACCACCGCCTGCCGTTCTCCTTCCCCATCCTCAGTCCCTCTCCACTCACCCACGCGCTCCCGGTCCCTCCATCCCCCTACGCCGCTCATTCAGAAGGCGCCACATAACGGACAGAGAGAGGGGGAGAGAGAAGGACGGGAAGGGGGGCGCAGATTTGTCGCCAAGATGGGGTGCACAGGCACGCCGCTACGTCTGTGGTTTACTCTCAAAGTAGGCCACTGGCACCCACCCAGAGGAGGGCAGCAGTACACAACACACACGCCTACGCCCACACAGAACAGCAACAGCAGAAAAGTAAATCGTACAGTGGACAGAGGAAAAGACGACGACGAGGGAGTGGGAAACTGCCCCGACGCGCAGCATCAAAGTAGCGCGGAGTGGCTGAGGTGGCGATATGGACCCAACGCCTCTAGCCCGAAGCCCACCAACGATCCCTCTCTCTTCGCGCAAGGACAAGCGCAGGAGCTCACGGACTGGCAGCTGACGCACACACATATATACGTGCTCTTCACTCCATATACATTGGGGGAGGAGGTCAACGTCAAGGGCAAACAGTTGGAGCCGCTCCCTGTCCCGCCCATACTGCTCCATTCAAGTGCGGTGGTGGTGGTGGCGATGGCTACGGTGGTCGTGCCGGCTACTCTTGTCCACGTTGCCCGACGCCGCGAGGACAGAAGTGCTCGTGAAGGACGGCACTGCTACCAGTACCGGAATCGGCGGCGGTGGCGGTGACGCGCCGTACCCGCCAGCTGACGGGGACGGTGAGGCACAAGAGGGGCCGGGCACGGGTACGCTTGGAACACCAACCTTGGGAACCGGTATGGTGGCGTGCGGAGAGAGCACCGGCACTGGCACTGGGGTGGGACCACCAGCGACACCGCTGAGGACGCCCCCGGCCACGGACAGGACAGGTGGCGGTGCCGTGGATGAGGGCAATGCGAAGGAGCTGGTGGAACCGGTGGGAGTCACTTGCGCGCCTAGGAGGGGCGGCGGTGCAGGGGTCGACGGCACGTGTACCGCCTGCACCGCTGTAGCGCCGCTATGGGGACTGCGCGGGGCGACGGTTATCGGAGCTGGCGAGATCGCATACTCCGCTGCTGACGCGGTGTGGGAGAGGGCGCCGGCAGGAGTGGGAACGGCGATTGTCAGCGATGGGCCATCGCCGCTCTGCCGGCCGACTTGGAATGGCGATAGAGACAGCGAAACTGGGACGGGGATGCTCAGAGGGGTTCCCTCCGTGGTGCCATCGGTCGAAGCCGTGCCGTGGTCGAGGGAGTGCGTCAACGGCACCGCCATGACGTGGGGCTTTTCTGCAGTTGGGATCGATGAAGGCCGCGGTGGTGGTGGCAAGCTATCCCAGGCGCTAACAGGGGCCGGCGGGGCCGCAGTCGGGCCGCCAGTACTGTGCAGAGGTGGTACAAGAGGCGCTTTCGGTGTGCTCGCAGGCAGCATCACCGACGGTGGAGCTGCGCATGAGGTGGGTGTGATGTCAGCGGTGATAGGGGGTGCGCTCGCTAGTGTCATACTGGAGAGCAGCGGAGCCTTTGGCGCATGAGGCAGAGAAGGTGGAAGTGACCCAGAAGGGGGAAGAGGCGACGCGACAGGCACAGCCAGGGCCGACAGCAGCGCCGGCTGTGCCCGCAACTCGCGCACTTCGCGTTCCAGCTGCTCGATCTGCGCCTCCCGCTCACGCAGCGACCGTTGTACGTCGTTGCTCTGCGCAGTGACGGAGATTCGGGCAGCCTCCTCGGCCCGCATACGGTCCTCCAGTCCGGCCTTTTCGCCCTGCATTTGGCGCAGCCGGCGATGGCACTCCTGCAGCTCCTCGTCCCGCTCGCGAACGACCTTCTCGTAGTCATCTGTGCTGGTGCCCCTGCTCCGCTGCAGCTCTTCGTAGGTTGCCTTCCACTGCTGAAGCGACTGCCGGCTGTCCTCAAGCTGCCGGCGCAACTGCGCCACCTCCTCCTCCCTCTCCGTGAGTTGGCGAGTGAGTCTTTGCTGGTGACCCTCACGATCCAATTTGGAGGTGTCGCTCTCCGCTCGCAGCGCGTGAAACCTTTGCTTCACTGTCAGCATATCGGCGCGGCACTGCTGCAGCTCTCGGTCCTTCGCCTCTAGAGCGGCCTCGTGCTGCCTGCGGCGCGACTCGCGCTCCGCATCGTACTCGGCCTGCAGCCGCTCCGCCCGCTCCTTTGCCTCCCGCACCTCGTAGCCCAAATTGACCTTACCCTGCAACTCAGTCTCTAACGCGCGCACCTGCGCGGCGCGCTCTTCTACCTTCGCCTGCAGCTCTTGAATGCGGCCCTGTGCCTGAGCGACGTCATACTGCGCTGCCTCAGCGTTACGCCTCGACGACTGCACCTCCTCCTCAGCGAACTTCAGCTTGCGCATCACCTCTGCGAGGCTGTTCTCGGTGCTTCGACGAGCCTCTTCAGCCCTCTCCACCGCCTCACGCGCACTCTGCCCCATATCCTGCATGTCATGCTGGGTGGCCACCTCCTCTGTGCTCTTGAGTTGCTTCTGCAACCGCATCACCTCCTCCTCATAACTATTCCGAACCATAGCGATCTGGCTCTTGAGGTCGGCATTGTCGCGGCGCAGCTCATCCCGCGCTTCCGTCAGCTGACGCTGGCCCGACACTGTGTCAGCCTGCAGCGTCCGCAGCTGCTTGTTTTGGTTTTCTACCCGCCCGTCAGCCTCACGCAGATTGCGCTCCAGTCGCTTTGTGGTCTCCTCCAGCTCTGCCTTGGCCGTCAGCAACTGCCGCACCTCATCCTTGAGGCGAGCATTCTCGACACTCATGGGGATCGTCTGCTCCCCGCTCGTACGCAGCAACGCCAGTTTTGTGCTCTCATCCTGCAGCTCGCGCTCTAGCTGTCGAACACGGTCACTGAGTTGGTCAATTTCGCTGTCCTTGCCGCGCAGCACCGCAGCGTGGCTCTCCTTGAGCTCCTCAGCGCGGCGATCTTGCTCATATTTGGCGCGTTCGCGGTCTTCCATGTAGCGGCGCTGTAGCGCCCTCTTGTCATCGTCGTACATCAGTTGCAGACGCTCTATCGCGCTGCGATGCGTCTCTGCCAGCCGTTGCGCCGCCTCGCGATCCCGCTCGAAGCGCGGGCCGCCCGACTGCAGCTGAACACGCAGTTGATCGACTTCTTGTAAGAGTTTCGTGAGTTGGTCCCGGGCTTCGCGCAGTTGCTCCTCGCTGCGAGTGGCGCGTGTCTGGTCGAGCTGCAGCTGGTGCGTGAGCTCAGCCAGCTCCGTGCTTCGGCTGATCTCCATCGCCTTCACGCGAGCCGCCCACTCCTCTTCGCGACGTGTGAGCTCAGACCTGTGCGCTGCCTCCAGCGCGCGCACCTCCTCGCGCAGCTGCTCCTGCATGGTGCTCTGCATCCTTTGCAGCGATTGCTCCACCGCCACCTTCACCTCTTCAGCTTTCCTCCCTGAGGCCGCTTCCTCCTTGACGCGGGCCAGCTCACGCTCGTGCTGCAGCTCGCGACGGCGTTCATCCTCCTGCTGCTGCTGACGACGCGCGGAGTTGGCCTCTTTCAGCCGCTCGAGCTTCCACTCCTCGAGCTCTCGCTCCTTCTGAAGAAGGTGCTCCTGCTGCTCCGCCACACGCCGCGCGCGCTCTTCTTCAATCGCTCGAGCCGCTTCGATCATGCGCTGCCGCTCCGCCTTGTCATCCTGTCGGCGCTGCTCCTCGCGCTGCTGGCGTATGTGCCATTGGTCTTCGGCGTACAGCCGATAATACTCGCTGCGAAGCTCCCACTCCCGCCGCAGCAGCGTCGCCTCCATGCTGCGGCTAGACACCAAGGTGGCCGATGGTGCAACACTCATCCCCACAGCGCTGTCAGCGCGAAGGCCTGCGTACATGGAGCACCGGTCCAGTTGAGAGGTAGAGAAGACGCCGACGGATGGTGCGGACGGAATCGAGCCGCGCAGGAGCGGCGGCATTGCGGTGTCGAAAAGCGCCGTACAGTTGGCGCGCAGTGCGGTGAAGTCGGTCATTGGTGCTCGTTTGCACACCGCAGAGTACGCAGAAACTCTGCGCGGCTGGCACTACCTCACTGGTGGCCACAGCACGAGAGAGTTGTTCACTGGTGAAAGGGGAAAAAACGAGCCGACAGGGGGAGGGGAGACCGCGAGCAAGAGCAGGAGAAGTTGAACGAGCGGCACAGACATACATGGCTGCTGCTGCAGCACAGGCCAGCGCAGAGAGGAGATCGTAAAAGCACAGCCAAAGAGTACCCGATTTCCATGCGTGCGTGTCGCACTCAGCGTACCACAACGCGTCGTCTTTCCCTCTTTCCTCATCTCCTTCGTCAGAGTCACGAAATCGCGGAAATGAGCAACAAAAAGAAGCGCGGGGGGCTGAGAGTGTCTCCATGGCAAAGCTAAACATGGGGTACGCCTACCATCGAGCGCATACACACCCATACCGCTTCATCATCCCTATCCCCCCCCTCTCTCTCTCCCTTGGCCCCTCTACACGCCCTGACGAGTGTTGAATTCTTAGCTGACCTCCTCTTCCATTCTCATCCCTTCGCGCCCTTCGCTCAGCGGCACTACTCGACGTCCGCCTCTTCCAACGTGCAGTCTCAGCGAAACCGGCGGAGATGAAAAGAGATCTGGATGCTACCCTGATGGGTGGCACAGAAAGAGAGAGAGAGACAGACAGGCCTTCAATATCGTGACGCGCTCTCACGTGACTGCACATCAAGAAGCTGAAAGGAGAAAAAGCAAGAGAGTTTTCACCCGTTCACTGTGTCCCCTCGCCGCCATACAGCAGCACGAGAGCCCATCCCACCACCACGACCACCACCAGCCTGCCACAGGTGCCGTGCACGTGGCGCGAAGCAGGCGTAGACACCCGTCCTACAGCAGTGCGCGCACCCAGTCGTCTCAGCACGGCCGTCGGCCTCGGAATCCACCCAGTCACCTGCTCCGCTGGTCGCCACGTGGCGCACCCCTCGGGAGGTGAGACACACCCAGTCTCGCCACGCCACTGAGCGGCGAGGGCCGGGGGAGACGCGTACGCCCCGCCCCACCCCCTGGCACGCTGCCCATCATAATATGGGTGGCACACACCTGCTCACTCCCGCAGGTCGCTCCGACGCAGCGCCATCCAGGCCCTCACCGTCGACGTCAGCAGCGAGACACCGCTCAGACCTCCCCCACACCGCAGGCGCTGGGCCCCGTCAGCACCAGAAGTGGCTCGGCACTGACAGGAATGGCGGGGGCTGCCTGGCCTCCCCACACCGAGTGGGGGGGGGTGCTGAGCCCTGAGACACCACGCACTGAGGGGTGCCCCTGCTCAGCAAGTGGAGGAAAATATCCAAACAGCTTGGCCGCGCTCGGAAAAGACGAGTAAGGGGAAGGGGCGTGAGTACGGCAGAGGAGATGGTCTTCTCTGCCGCGCGGCGCCCCCCCACCTGCTACCCCTCCATGCCCTCCTCCTGTGCTCTCCGTAGGCAGTCCGGCTCTAAGCGCTGCCCAAACAAACTCACAGAGACGAGTTAGGTGCTCAATGAAGAGGCCACACCGGGGGCAGCGAAGAGGGAGGCCGCATCGAACACGGCCCGCAACTCCTGGACGTACTCAACACGTGCCCGACCACTCTCATCACAGATCCTACTGAGGTCCTCCTCCATGGCCTTGAGTTGCCGCTTGACTCTCGCCAGCGAATCTTTGCAGCGACTCGACCATCGCTGTTGCATCTTCATGAGGTCACCACTCATGCGGTTGAGAGACTCAGCGTAGCTGGCGGTGTCGACATGGAGCAATAGGCCATAGGGCATGCGGAGCAGCGTCTCATCCCACGCGTCCAGAACAATCCATAGCAACGGCGCCGCAGAAGCGTCATGAGCCGGCCGCTCTGCTTCAGTCATGGTGGAGCGCCACTGCGCCAGCTGTGTCGTCCACGCGCTGCCACCTGCGTCGGCGCAGCGGGGTGCAGCAGCTGCCGCCGCGCTGGTATTCACGGGCACCACAAACTGTCGAAGCTCCGGGCCGTCAGCTGGATTGAGCGCTTGCTTGTTCTCGTGCGTGGCTGAGATACCACCGGTCGACGTCGGCGTGGCCAACGAGCCGTCTCTGCTGAGCCCAATCGCCCCTGGGTCGGCATCGGGCAGGGCGTGCGGCGCCGAAGCATGCCGTTGGGCCGTAAGGGGTCCCTGCTTTACGACCTCCAGCGCCGCGAGCATCTCTGCGGACACGGCCGTCATCGGTGGCTGAGACGGGCAGGCGAAAAAGGCGGCCACTGTCGTCGATGTTGTGCCACCAGAACCACAGGCACGCTGGCTGCGGCCACTGCCCTCGGCGCGGAGACACTGCTCCTCTCGATTCCACGCGGCCGACATGCTGGAGAGAGAAACGCTGGAGTCCAATACCCCGCGCCCACCGCCGGCTTCCTTCACGCGTGAGCTACGGCGAAGTGATATCGGCGTTGAGATGCCACCTTGAACAGAGTGCAGCGACCGGGACGGCGACGGAGATGTTAACATGTCGCCGAACACGCCGCTACGCTGCGCGTTAACGAGTGTGCCAGTGTCGGAGAGGGTGCCACTGCCGTTGGTGGTGCCATGCTGCTTGCAGGCGAGACAGATGTAGTAGCGCAGCATCCGAGCAGATCGGTGACCCACCACCACCGCTAAGGGCTTCGAGGCGAAGGCGCAAGGAGTGCTCCTCAGGCTAGAAGATGTGGCCGCGTGCTGCTCTGCCGATCCCTTCGATGCACTCTGCCGTGAGTTAAGGCGATCGCTGGCGCCTGCGGTACCACTTATCAGAGGTGAACGTACCGCAGCTGCACCACTCCTACGTCGCGCCGCCGTTGCAGCACTCGGCGACGACAGTGGCGCGTCAGAGACCTGCGATGTCTGCCGCATCGCGTCCTCCGACTCTTGGCCACCATCGGTCCCACCGCGGAAGACTGCAAGCGCGCGCACTTCATCCTCGCACAGAACAGCGCGCAGTTGTGTAATGAATTTTTCGAGGTGCCGTCGCGACCGCACAACGGAGACCAGGTGGGACATGTCAGCGCCCCACTCCTCGAGCCGGGCGTAGAGGTGGGACATCGCAATCGCAGCGTCCTTACGCCCGCGCACCGCCGTGAAACTGGACACGATCTCCGCATGTGCATCCTTCATCCGCGCCAGCTCTGCGCCCACACAGTCATGCTGCAAGTGCGGCACAGCAGCCACACAAGTGGCAAGCAGGAAGTTAATAATCTCTGTGTTGATCTGCGAAACGTGGGCAATGAGCTGATGCTCCATGATGAGGCAGCGCTGCTGAAGCGCCTCGAAACCGAGTCGGGAGATGCCGTCAACGTCAGCGCCCCCGTCGCTCGCTTGCTGTGAAGGTCTCCTCTGTGTCATGCGTTCCTCTCTAGGCCCACCATGTCCAGAGTCCTTGTCGCTCTTCGTAGCTGTGGACTCCGCACTGGCGACTCCCTGACACGCCGTAGCGGCAGGCTCCCATGCCGCGGAGGTGAGAAACGACGGTGCTGAAAAGAACTGCCGCAGTGGCTGTCCATCGCTGTCATCTTTGACAGTCACCGGGTGAGACGCAGCGATTGGCTCGCTACGCGGTGCAGGTCGCAGCGGTGTGGACTCCTTCATCGATGAGGTCGCCGAGCCTGCAGCATTCTTGAGGCAGGAGTGGCAGCGGGGGCGGGAGCTGGATCGGAGGTCCACCTTCGCCACCGGCACCTCCTCGGTCTCCCCTTTTGCGGTCATAGGCACTGGAGTCGCTCTGTGTGGTGGGGTGGGGCGAGAAGCAGGATGTGTCGGTGTGGCAGTGGCGGAGGTGATCGCTCGCACGGGTGGCGGCAGCGGCGCAGGGGAGGGAGTTCCCGGTCGCGTGCACGACTCGCCGGGTGGGACAACGGTGAGGCCTTTGCAGCTCCTGAGTGGTGTATACAGCTGTACCTGCGAGCGGCACATTGCCTCCCGGAGAGCCCTGTAGCACTGCTCGTACACGGAAGTTGCCCATGGTGGCTGCGAGGGCTTTCTCTCATGTGCTACATCCTGATGAGTCCGCGAGAACTGCCTTGGGTTCCGAGTATCGAAGGCGAACTGCCCTGCAAGGTAGAAGGCGTGGAATTGAAAGACCGCCCGAGTAAGGCGCTGGTATGCCTCTCGAAGAGCCGGAGAGTCGTACACCAGCAGTGCATCCAGTGGTGCCAAGGGCGGCACCTGCTGCTGTCGCTGTCCGTATGCCGACGGGCCTGTTGCTGGCCACGCGGACGACGACGACGACGACGCCTTGGAGACGGGCGAGGAATCCGTGGCAGCGATGGCCGAGCCTGCCAAGATAAACAGTCGGCGGAGGTCCTGCAAAAAGCGTTGTGCCATTTCGTGAAAGCCCACTTGCAGCCGCACTTCCAGGGCCGCCACGCTCTTGGCTGGGCTGGCGGCCAGGTGAAGCTCCACACTTCGCTGCACCCCATGCAGTTTGTGCTGGGCGTGGCGACTGCTGTGCCGCAGTCGATTACATCGCGACTGGGCGTCTTTTATAATGACCGGCAGCAGCGCAGAGAGCTGCCACGACCACACCATTACCAAAAATCCCGCTCTTGGCACGCGATGCGTGGCTGCGGCGTGCTGGAAGTAACGTAGAGCGCTGCCCACTCCAGCAGCGCCGCTGGAGCCCCACGTAACCTCCGCCACATGTGTGCAGGTCACCGCCGCCGCCGCGACAGCGTCCACGTCGCTGTCGCTCACGTCCGCCGGGGCGGCGCCCTCGGCGGGCTCGTCCATCGTACTGACAGCAAGCCCTGTCCCGGTTGCAAATCTGGCTGGGGAGCAGGGGCGAGAGGCGGTATGACGTTCGAGCAGCGGAGCGTACTGCGCCAGCGCCACCGAAAGCGGTGGAACGCACAACGACTGTGTTAGCAAAGCGTAGGCAGCGCCAGAAAACTCCCTCTGGCCACTCTCACTGTCGTGTGGACAACTGGGACCATCACGGCAACCACGGCGACCCTCGCTGCCGCTAGCCAAAGACGTTAGTGTGAGCCGCGAAGCCGACGCAAGGGATGCACCGTCCAGCGTCTGCCCCTTGCCAGGAGTCGTCCTCGCCGGCACCTCAGCTGCTATGCACGCAGACTCAAGCGTGGAGATGAAGGAGCGGCGCACGCCGCTGCGGGGGGCAGGCGATGTGGTAGATCCAGCGAACGCATCTGCGCAGCCTGCTGGAACAACTTTTCCAGCCACATCGTCCTCGCCGGTGCTACAGGACCGAGGCGTTTGCGGCAGCGCCTCTGCACTCGAATGCGAGTTGATGCTTAGTCGACGTCGCTGCTGTGGCTGCTGGCGTAGCCGCTGGGCATAGAGAGCCAGCATCACGTTGCGGGCTCGCGTTGCGTCACGGTAGCTGAAGATGGTGACGCGCCATGGCTGCACTGTGACTCCATAGTGCGTCTTGGCAAACTTCAGAAAACGGTGTACTACTCGTTTGTCAAAGGCGCCGTCCGCGTCCTCGGTGCGACTTGACATGCCTGCACGGTGCCCACTTCTCTTCGGCGACTCTTCATAGCCGGGCTTGACGAGGAGAAAGATCGTGCGATCGACAAGGGCCTGCCGCAGCGGCAGCAACCACTCGTCACTCGAGGAGACCGGTAGCCCTGGCACCATATGATACTGAGGCGGCAAGATAGCAGTATCGCTGTCAAGACTTCCTGTGGACTCCAGCCGCTTCGAGGTGGATGATGGGAAGTCAGCAGCAGAGGAGGTGCCTGCCGTGAAGACTCGCACTCGCTGCGATGAAGCTTCTGGGGTGGTGGACTCATGCAAGGCCATCTCATCATCATGGCTCCCTTCCCTGATGGTGTCAATGAAAGACCTAGTGGCGACGTGCGGGTAGGAGCTTAAGCTGTCCGTTACATGTTGCTCGCCTCCGCCGCCGCTGGCGCTGTTCACCCTCTCGAGGCTCGACTTTGCTTCTGAGGTGGCGTTGTGTGGCTGCGGCCGCTGCGACTGTCCTCGTAAATGATGTTGTTTGGTGCCACTGAAGAGCCCGAAAAGGATGTCGAGCACCGCCGCCACCTCCTCGACCTCCACGTCGCCACTAACGGACACACCGACGCCGTCGGCGCTGACACCGAACAGATTACGCGAGTTAATACCACTGCCGCGCCGCACCTCTTGCTCCATGCCGCGCACGAGAGCCTCGTAGGGTACACAGAGAAATATGAAATCGGAAGTGGTGGCCACCGGCGGGGATTGCATGAACGGCGGCGGCTGCTCAGCGGACGGCAGCGGCTCGTAGCGCAAAACACTGTCTTCGATCATGCTAACCAGCCAATGAGGGCCCGGCAGCGCGCGCTGCGACATCTCCGATACCGCGTTGGTGCCATATGAGTGCTGCGAGTACTCCTGGTACCGAGAGTTGCTCAGCCTGCTTCCGCTGCTGCTCATGCCACTTTCCCGCCCATTCTTTGCCCGCCGCTTACTTTGCTCCCCCGAGGTCGGTGAAATGGAAGGGCTCGTGACCCCAGAGGCCGCGGCAGTGGCCTGCAATGCCGCCCGATAGCGGGCGCCGATGTGCTCTGGATGGAAGAGGTCCCATGCGGAGAGTCGAAGCTGCATCTGGCTGACTGTCAGTACACGGCGCTGCACTCGCTGTGCATACCGCGTTGCCGGTGCGGCGACGGAGGAGGCGCGGGAGAGGATGGTAGAGTCTTCGCGAAGGCTTCGGCCTCCGCTGCCCGGCCCGCTGACCCCCGCCCGCGGAAAAAATGGTGTCGGCAAGGTGATGAAGCGCGCTGCCCCGGGCAGCACGGAGCTGCCGAGCAGCGACCGGTGATGACGATGCAGCTGCTCGCTCACCTCCGAGCACTGCGACGAAGTGCGCTGAAGCGAGTTGATCATGATAGGCGTCGGCGACGCCGGAGATTCACAAGCAGGCGAGGGAGACGACCCAGCGAAGGTCTGACTGCTTCCCGTTCTGCGCCGAAAGCTCGTGACGGCGGCGCCGCTGCTGGCCCCGACAGTGTAGTTCACCGCCCCTGGCACTATGATGCTCCGGTGCGTTGGCGATGTTAGCGAGACCACCGTGGAAGTACCAGGTTGTAGCGATGGGGTACGCGATGGTACGCCACTCACCTCCAGTGTTGTCAATGTGGAGAACCCGGGCAGTGGCGGCAGAGGAGTCGCGGAAAGGTCGGGCATGGTGGAGGAAAGGCTCATGGACGGCGTCGACGCGCTCTCAGCACCCTCCTCGCTAGCTACCTCCACCGTCGAGGAGGTGTCGCGGGGCACCATCTGCGGCAGCGACTCGTAGCTCGGCGCCTCGGCATCCTTCGCTACCACGCCAAAAGGTGAGCTGAGAAGCATGCGGGACTCCAGCGACCTCGTTGAACGCACCCGACACACGTGGTGGTTTGCCGGTGCTGCCGGGAGCGGAGGTGGCGGTGTTGTAGCTTGCGGACCGCCAGCGGTAACGCTCAAGGGAGGCGGGTGGGGGGAGAGGGCACGGTGCTGATGTAAGTTGTGCGCAGCAGCGCTGATCGTCGCTGAGGTTGTCGTCGCGGACGCCATAGCAGGCAGCGGCGGCGAAGGCACAGTTTGTCGGGGGTAAGAGGAAATTGCCACGTTGTCCTGCGACCCCTGCACACCACAGTGGTGTACACCAGATGCAATGCACGAGTGCGCCATGGGCACCGGGAGTTGGTCGAGCGATGGTGAGTCTATCATCAACGGACTGCAAGGGTGACTGATCGCACTGGGGGATGGTGAGTCGTGCATCATCGCATAGGCGCCAGACACGTGCGTCAGCGCCAGGGGTGGAGTGGAGGGGAATCGAAAGGATGGCGCAGACGGCGATGACGGGCAGGAGGCGTCACCGAAGCCGATGGCGCTGGTCGGCCACAGCCCACTGGCGGAGGTCATTACGTTTGCCTCTGCCCCGCCACCACCCGACTCGAGTCGAGACCACCTTCGTGGCATGGTGCTGGACGGTGAGGTACGCGGGGTAACAAGCAGCCCGGCGTCCGGTATAGGAGGACGTCCACCAGGGATGCTGCCGCTGCTGAAGGCAGGGGAACGGATGCCACTTGCGCCTCTAGCCACTCCAGAGCCGGCTCCGCGCCGGTGCGGTGGCGGATCACGGTGGACAAGGAAACAGAGCACCTCCTCCACGTCCACATCCGACGCTCCCGCCACGCACAGACGTGGAGACGGGCTTGCCTCCGACACGTTCACCGAGGAGATGGACGCACCGGCGGAGGCGCCACTTGTCGCGGATACGACTGCAGCTGCTGGAGTGGTGACGATGAGTTGCTCCTGCAGCCCCTTGAGAGCACCGCGCAGCCGAATAAGCCGCTCCGTGACAGGCATCAGTGACCTGCTGAACCGCGCGATCAGCCCCAGCAGCTCTGTCCTCTGCATTCGCTCATCCGCCACGGCGGCGCTGCCTATGCAGAGCTCCTGCTCCTCTAACGAAGACGTGGGGGGTCTCGCCCGCAGCGGCTCCCCTGGAGGCTGTGTGAAGATCAACTGCGACGACGACGCCCGCGACAGTGGGCGACCGGTTGGCGCTGTCGCGTGTGCGCCAGCGTGCTCGGTGGAGACAGCGTCGGTGGATTGAAGGGGTCGCAGTGGTCGTGCATTGGGCGAGGATCGGCCCACTGCGAGGGTTGGGGAGGCAAACGAAGAGGCGGAAGCGCTCATGCCGACGTGGATCCGAGTCTACCCGCTGTCGTGTGCGTTCTTCTGCGCGCTCCCCCCTTTTGGGCAATGATGGCCGAGCACACGCGAGAGACGCACACAGACGCTTACGCACAGACAGAGACCCACGCACAGGAGAGCGACGGAAAGGGGGTACGTGCATACACCAAAACAGATGTGATAGCGAAGAAACACAATGGGAAGAAGCGAGAGGAGCAGCGACAGCAGCGCTGGGAAGAGCGTAGGGAGGGGGGGTCCTGCTCTGGCTCGTGGGTCCGCGTCCGGCCACGTTCGCCCGCTCCAAGGGGAAACGAAAAGGGAGATGGCGTCGGGGGGTGGCCTGCCGTCACTCCTCCGGTATCGTCAACGCTGCCGGATTCACAGACACCGAGAGGGAGAATATGCGAGAGAGGGAGAGAGGGAGAGAGAGAGGGACGCACACGCAGGCATAGAGCAAAAGAACCGAAGAAGGGGGGAAAGTGGGCTTGGCAATGATGTGGAGCCGCGTACGGGAGGAGGAGGATAGGTGGGGGGTGAATAAAAGGTGACTTTAGGGAAGGGGGAGACATACAATGGGAACACACATTTGAGGGAGGCGAGCGAAATGAATGAAAGAGAGGAAGGCAGGACTATCGGTGCATGCATGTATATGGGCAGAGTAAAGAGGTGGTGGAGTATTTACCTCTCTGCGACTGCGTTGATGCGGGTGGCGAGGTGGGGGAAGGAAGGCGAAAGAGAGGGAGGGAGGGAGGGACTGCCAGCACCACGATAACAGTGGTAGGAGATGTCCACACTGCGTGAAGACAACGCGGAGAAGTCAAACAGCGTATTGGGGGGAGAAGATGGTCGAATAAAATGAAAACACGAAGGGAAAACAAAGTGCCAGAGGGACGCTCGCCGAGAGGGGGGGGGGAGGGGGAACGTGCAGAGCGCAGTAAAATGACGAGAGATGCGCTGTCCAACAGGGACGGACCGCACAGCAGGAAAGGAGGGAGGGGGGGGGGAGGGGAGAGCACCGAGCGAGAGACTGAGAGAGGCAGAACGTCAAAGAGAGCCACGCGAACACACAGAGGGAGAGTACGTGAATGATTGGAGGGTGGGTGGGGTGATGGTGACAGAGTGGGGGTGCAAGACAGGGAGGAGGTAATAATGTGGGAGAAGGAGAGGGGGGTGAGAGCGCGCACAGTCGCCGCGACGCCTCCAACCGGAAGGAAAGGGACGACACGAGCGAAACGACTATAGGCGCAGGTAGTAGTGGTACCAAGACGCCGGCGTAGACAAGGAGCGAGGCGGAAGGAGCAGAGAGGGCGAAGGTGTGAGACTGAGAGGTAAGTCAGGGGCACACGCGCCACACGCTCGTCTTCGCTGTACAGAAAATTCAGAGACGGGTGAAGAGAACGAAGGGAAGGGTCGGCTTGGGTGAACTGGGGAGGGGGGGAACGGGGATTACGTACTTTTGCTGCTGCCTTTGCTTGCGGAGTAGAAGACGAGGAAAGAAAGGAGCGAGGTCCAGAGCGTGATGACCCCTTGCACGCACCACGGAAGCTCCCCGTCGGGTATGTGGGTATGTCTGTGTGTGGGTGTAGGTGCTGGTGGTGGAGTAGACAGCCACTACAGCGGAGGAGGAAGTTCGAGCTCCAGCTCCCGTCTTCGCTTTCTGCCGTTCTCTGGTGAACTGAACGCAGGAGAGAGAACTGCCGTTGGGCAGGTGGAAGAGAGAGGGAGGCCGATCTACGGCGCTGATGAGGCGGTGGTTCTAAGGATATGATGGTGAGGGTACAACATGAGTCAACATGTGCATTGGTAACATGATGAGGGAAGGGTGGGGAGGAAACCAAGCGATGAGGCACACACACACACACACGCAGAGAGAGAGAGAGAAAGGGGGGAGGGGAGGGGGGAGAAAAGGGAGTGGTGGCACGCACGAAAATATAAGAGATGGAGAACGGGAGAGCGCGCGCGACCGGTCGTACACGCGCCGCTGTGCTGCCTCCTCCCCCTCTCCCCACCCGCAATCGCAGAGGCGGCAAAGGAGGAAGAGAAGACCGAAATGGAAGCGCGTAGGCTCTGCCTCGGTATGGAGAGAGGAGAGAAAGGGGCAGGGCGGGCTCACCCCGTTGTGGGCGCAAGGCTGCCACAGCGCACTTCGCTCCCCCAACCCTCCTCCGCGACACCGGTGATGTCGAGTTACAGGGGGAACTTTTTGCTCGTCTCGCTCCTCCGTGCATACGGTGAAAAGGGCGGAGTGTGTTGGTACAACGTTAACACCTCTGCGTGGGCATACGAGTTCAGGAAGGGATGACGGCACGTCGTATGACGGAGCACCTCAAGAGAGGGTACGAGCGTCCAAAAATGCCTCTCGCCGGTCCAAGCAGACACGCATGCACACACTAAATCGGGGTTGTCGCATGACGAGGGAGAGCGCTAGGGGGGAGGAGCGGAGGGCGAAGGAGAGAGAGAGCCGAGATAAACCTCCGGTAGAGAAATAGAGCGACAAGACGGCATCAGCAAAGGAGGGAGAAGGGATGCACACCTCTCCTCATGGTCCCCAGGGCTAGACCCCCCGCGCCTCTCCGCATCCCTCGCCTCTTCTGGACACCTTATCTATGCGTAGTAGCGTGGTGCGAGAAGGTCGGACATCGCATCCACCTGCACAGGCGTGAAACGCGACTTGTAGACATGCTCCCACCCCTCGCGGTGCGCATGCCACCATGCCTCGAAGACGCGCTTTGCCACACGACCGCATTCCGTGCCGTCCTCCTGCGCGCAGGCCGCAAGCTGCACCATCACCTTTGGTACGTACGAAGATGGGTCACCTGGGTCAGCCAGGACCACCGCGCCGAGAGCCTGCACGAGGGCAACACGACGGCCCATCGATGCTGGGCCAGCACCATTGCTGGAGGGTGCATCTTCCTGCTGGTACTCCGCCGCCGCAGACGCGGTAGCGGCAGATTCACAGGGGAGCTGGCGCAGCTCCTGCCCCAGACGCTGCACTAGCACGCGCATCTGCGCCTCGGCGGCGACCTTGGTGAGCACGACCATCAGGTGACTGCCCTCGGCACGGACGCTGGCGTCACGGTGCGCCAAAGCAGCAAGGCTCGCGGCAGCGATCTGCTCCATGACGGTAAACCTGCCGATGCGGTGCAGGTTCGGAAAGATAAGCCGACGCAGTGCACGCGTGCACGCCGCCTTTGCCCGCCGTGAGGTACCATACGCGATGGGGCTTGTGCAGACACTGCAGAGCTGCTCGATCAGCTCATGGACAAGCATCTTGGGCATGCGAAGAGCCATCAAAGATGCAAAAGCTGCCTCCACCACCTCGTGCAGCCGCTGCACCTCCGTAAAGGACAAGTCAAGGCAGCAGCAGAGCAACAGCACCATGTCGTGTGCGTGGGCCTCGAGCATGTCCACCGTGGATTGTCGAAGGCACAGCACCGTGAAGGTCAGCAGCGCTGCATCTTTGGAGGTGGGCGATGGAAACCCAGCCGGGCCAGATGTTTTACCGCGGCTGGCGGGGGCGGCAGCACAAGCCGCTGGCGTGCCACTCGCCAGGATGTCTTTGCTTTCGGCCCCGACACACACAAGCGGAAGTCTTCCCTGAAACACGGCGGTATTGGCACGCCGCATGAGCGAGACAATCAGCGCATCAGCGGAGGCACGGCAGCTGCTGAACTCGACTCGAAGGCCGCTCTGCAGAGTGGAGAACTTAATCAGCTGAGCCACCACCACCGCCGCCATCTGTCGCACTTGGCTCGTCGAAGAGATACTGAGGAGATGCACATTCACCTCGACAAGGGCCACCAGACGCGAGAGGTTGACGCAGATGACCCCTGGCGGCGCGCCGCAGAGGAGGGAGCCGATGAAGGACAAGAGGCGCTGCTGTCGCTGTGACCACGTATCACCGGCACCGCTGCCGGCATCATTAGCGGCCACCGCCGCCGGCTCCGCATGGGTTGTACTGCCCAGTTGACTCGCTAATGCATAGACCACAGTCCACAGCTCCTCCGACGTCAGTGACTCCCCCAATGTCGCAAAGGCCACCAGCATGACCTGCTGGGCGACGCGGTGCGGTACGGCTGCATGACTGCAGACGCACGCAACAACGTCCGAGAAGAAGCGCACTGCTCGCGTCCGCAGCCCCACATCTGTGTGGCCCTTGTGAACAGAGCTCGGTGCTGCAGCTGTTCGCAGTGGGACGGTCAGTCGCAGCACGGCCGAGGACACAATCGCAAGAGAGCGGAAGAGGCGGTACATCTCATCCTCCTCCAGCTCGCTCGTGTCCTCATTGTCGGCGCGCACTTCTGCGTCTCCCTCGCTAGCGGTGAGGTGAGCACAAGATGCGTCTGCCGCGCCATGCTGCGCGGTAAACATGGAAGGGCTGTCAGAATCGTTTGTGTCCGCAGTAGATGCGTGCTGCGTGTCCCCACTTCGGGGCTGGTTAGTTTGATCGCGACTGCGCTGCCACGCTTGCAGTGCATTTTCAGCCCATTCAAGCAGCAGCGAAGCAGCAGACGAGTATGGCGACGATGCATCATTGGGCCCCGGCTCCTGTGACAGCGAGGCAAGCAGCTTCACTACTGTGGTCGCGGACGCCACCTGGCGGTCATGGAACACCTGGTGGCACTCGACCGGCAGTGCCAGTAGCTGCAGCGCCCACGAATGTGGACTCAGCTGTCGCGTCTCGGCCTCTGATGCGCTGGAGCTCTCCTCTGCCGCCGCCTCCACGGCCGCAACGCTGCCACCCGGGCCGCCAAGCAGAATTGTGAGTAACTGCCGACGGTACGCAGCCGCTTCGGACGGCTGCGTGTGCGTGACGGCGTCTACAAAGGCGGGGCCGGTGATCGCACCGCCGTACTGAGGCGTCACCGCAGTGCCTGGCTGCACCTCATGCAGCCCCAGTGCAGACGCTGCGCACCTGGGCACGGTAAGGTATCTCAGCGGAAACACAAGGCCCTTTGTGCTGGCGTAGTACGGCATCAACGGGCACACCTCCGTCAGCCGGTGCATGCTATCCTGCACCGCTGCCACAGCAGCCTGGTGCGCCCGCTGCGCCTTCTCACTAAGCACTTCCCTCACAGTGTCCGGCGAGAAGAAGAAGGAAACCGGCACCGAAACGGCATCCGTCACCATGCACACCGTCCACGTGGGCTCCCGCACGGCGACCGGCAGCGACACGGCCTGTAAGAGGTCGGCTGCCACACACCGTAGGACAATGTGCGGAGAGAGGGAGAGGCGCGTGAGGTAACGCACAGTGCGCAGTGCAACCCAGTGGCGCGGGGACGGCCAGTAGACGAGATAGGCGTACGCCACGAGTAGCGCAGCACGCGCAGGGTACGTGGAAGCAAGCTCGTAGGCAAGCTGCACCACCTCCTCCGTGAAGGCGGGGGAGCGGGCGGCGCCGGTGATGAGAAGCGCTTTGGAGGTGCGCACCCGTTCAGTGAGATGCGGCAGCAGCAGCCCGGCTGTGGCGGAGCGCAGCTCTTCAGGGAAGCGAACGAGGAAGCGCAGAGATTCCACGCACATGAGCGGCGCCTCAAAGAATTCGCGGCTGAGTGTCAGTGAAACCAGAAGCGTCTGCACCCCCTCCATTGCGCCCTGGAGTGTGTGCAGCCGCAGCGTCGTGGGAGGTGCAACTTCGATGGCCGCCGGAGTGACTGAGGTGATGAGCGGCCCAGCTCCATCTTCGCCGTCAACTGTGCCTTTCACCGCCGCTGTGGTGGTCTCAGGCAACAGTAGCTGCCCCTGGGGACGCAGTGTTCCACTCGCCACGGCGGCTTCTAACACTGAAGGTGCCGCCCCTGCAAGCCACTGGCGAATGACGTCTGTCGCCACGGCGCGCACTCGGCCCTCAAAAGTTGCAAGCGAGGCGCTATCGAGGGCACCGAAGAGGCGCACGTGCACGAGCAGCCGCATCGCTCCTCCCCAGACGGACCGGTGCGGAGACAGACATAGGCTCTGCAGAAATGACACAACATCCGAGAAGGTCTTCTGCGTCACTGGCAGATGCCCGTGCGTCACCGCCTCCACCTGCAGCTGCATCGAGCGGTCAGTCCAGCACTCCAGCGGTAGCCGTCGACGCATCCATGGGCACTGCTTCCCCATACTCTGGCGCAGGTAATGCGAGAGCGACGCAGCCGGTCTCCATCGCTGCTGAGGCATCCGCACGACGGAAGACGACAGCCACTGGAGCAGCTTCAGCAACTCAGCCACGTCACTTTGGCTTTCCGCCCCCGACGCGGACGCCTCCTCGCTGGCTGGTGGGCCAAACCACTCCTGCAGCTCCACACCGCACTGGCGCAAAGGCACGACGACGTGCTGATGTAGCATGGGAAGGCACACGCACCTGCGAAGCACTTCAAGCACCTTCGCCCGCGTGTAGACTGGCCTGCACGACGCTGGAAGCAGTGCTGCACCGGTGGGATGCCACGCCACCCGTGGATTCACGTCCCACCACGGCACACCGCGCGTCTGCTGTGCGTTCGCTGCCGTCCCCGTGGGCGTCGGCTCAACAAACAACCACTCGCATGCCAGGAAGAGTCGCAGCATCCAGTGAAGCGTTCCCTCCAGTACGCTGTGCCGCGTAACGGCGGCGGCGCTCTCGCAAAAGACTGTAGCAGCGGCCCCGCCGCCGCTCGGTGCTGAGGTGGCAGTGGAAGCACCACCGAATAAGTGCGCATAAAGCGAGATGCCGCCGTCGCTTGAAACAGTCGCTGCCGTCCCTGCTGCACCGGTATTGAGGACAGCCCCACCGCTGACCCCTTCAACGATATCCACGCAGTCTTTGAGCGACGCGTTGAAGAGATCCACCGCCACCTGCATATCCTCTGTCCCCGGCCACTCCACATACACCCGCGCCTCAGCTGCGGTGCCGACCTTTGGCAGCGGCAGTGAGGTAGCAGTGCACGATACACGAGCAGTGGGCGGGTCCGCTTCCGCTCCCTGCAGCTGCTGCGGTCGACACTGTTTTTCATTTAAGATACGAAAATGTGTCCTTGCGTCCTCTCGCGGCCGTGTTAGCGACGTCATGAGAGCCTCCATGACTTGAATGCCAGCGGTGCGACGCTTCTTACTGGTCACAATGCAGAGCTGCAGTAGCGCACCGCGCCAGATCGCTGCGGCCTGTGCGCGTGCAAGCGAGCGGTCGCCCAGCTGGGAGACACAGGCCGCAAGCAGCGGTGCTGCCCACTCCACCTCGGCGTCGCGCGCAGACGTATCCAGCAGGACTCGGAGCCAGTGCCTCTCTGCACAGGCCCATGCCTCAGCCGGCGCGCAGGCAGCAACCATGCGCACCAGCCCGGCCATGCGAGCACCATGATCACGACTTTGCGCCTCTCGCAACACCTCGCGCGTCACCATCGAGAAAGCCGTGGGAGGCAGCGTCCGCAGAAACGCGCGAACCATCACCTCAGCGGTGGGGAAATGGCCCTTGTTGACATCGGCGTGGGCAGCAAAGAGTGGAAGCACACGCGCCACATAAACCTTCGCAAAGGCCTCGACCTCGTCGACTGTGCCTAATACTTCCTCAGCTGCGGCGTAGCTCGTTGCGACCGCCACGAGTGAGAGGGCAGGAAGTGCACTCACCAAGTCGCTCGGATTGATAAACGTGAGCACCGACGGCAGCGTCTCACGCAGAAAGGCAAGCAGAGTAGCTCGGCTCGTGTTAGACGACTGCAGCGATGCAGCTGCCGTGTCTGCCAGAATGGTGGGCACGGCGCCGGCGAGCAGCCGCGCCGAGGCAGCGCGCTGCGCCGCCACCTCTGTGGGGCTTTGTAGGCCCGTTCGCACACACTGCAGAAAGTCTGGTAGCGCCTTGGCAGGCGAGAGTCGCAGCAGTGCCCACAACATCGTCTGCGCCTGCCGCGCACGCGCCTGAAACGCCGCCACGGCATGCGGAAGAAGGAGACAGACAAATCTCTCCACTGTGGCGGGGCTCCAGCGGTGTGCTGCTCGAGCAGAAGCCGACTCGCCAGTAGCATTGCCGGGAGGTGAGTTGGTCTGCGCGCCAGGCTCCTCTACGACTTCCGCGCCGCGTGACTTCTGTGGCTTGCATGCAGCCCTCTTCTCAGTAAAAGAACAGAGGCGAGCTGCCTCGCGCGCCAGTGAGCTGTAGCAGTCGCACACGCGATCGGCTGGACTGCCGCTGGGGCATGGCATGCCGGGGCGCACTAGCACGCTCGTGGCGTGGAGCCACCGTTCCAACTGGCGCCAGAGCGGGGAGTCACTGGTGTCCGGGAAGGCGTTCAGCAGCCGCACGTACGGTGCTGCTGTCCAGCTGATTGCGCGCGAGCTCGTCTCGGGGTCATCACGCGCAGTGCTCCACCCCGGCAGCAAGCTTGCCTCGTGTCCTCCACGGCGCGTGAGACGCGACAGGGCGGCCGCTGAAGTGCCTGGAAGCCCGGCGCTGTTCCCCACCGGCAGCTGCAGCGCCTGTAGCCACGCGGTGAAGAGCGGCTCTGCGAATGCGTCCATACCGGCCACTCCAGGATGCGCGCGTGCAAGCGATCCGGCGAATGTCATGACGGCCCTCGCCCATGTAAAGTAAATGCCGCGCGGCGGCACCCTCGACTTCCTCGCATTGGCACTGCTTGGCTCTACCGCAGATGAAGGCTGACCGGGAGGCTCCCACGCTGCTGTCTCCACGAGTAGGAAGTGCAGAATCTGCTTTGCGCGCGCCGTCAGCTGCGGCGACGCGGCCGCCGTCGTGGTGGACACGAGCCCATCCTCCTGCTGGCCCTGAGACTTGTGGTCACCTTCTCTTAAGGCGATCGCCTCATGCTCGATAGAGTCCTGTGCAACGACCGCGTCAGTTTGGGGCTCGCAGAGGTGACGGTACGGCACGAGTCGCACGAACAAGGAGAGTGCAGCAGCACCATCTTCCGTTGGCGCCAACTGGCTGGCCACAAAGCCCCAGAGACCATCCACGGCGTCAGCGCTAAAGTGAGGCGACGCACGGCGGCACAGCGACGGCAGCGAGGTGACGACAGCAGTGAGAGTAGATCGCCATGAGGGCAGCTCAGCGTTCCGCTTATCTCGAGCACTCAGGCACAGTGCTGCCAGCGGCTGCCACGGCAGCGTGAAGGTCGCTTCAAGCGCTGCCTCTCCATTCGCGTCGGAGGATGTCTTATTAGGGATCGGTGGTCGGCACGCCGTGTGGAAGCACTGCACGACCGCTCGCCAGCACTCGATGTCGGCCTCGATGAGGGGCCAGTGCGTCGCCCATGTGTAGAGCAGCGGCACCACCGACGCCTGAAAGCGTAGCGGCAGCACGTATGCGCCAACGCAGCCGTGTGGCGCAGACAGCAACCCGTGCAGCCGCACACTCAGGTACGACAAGTGACGCGTCAGCGTCGACCACAGAACGGTGGCGCCACTGCCGGA
The DNA here is from genome assembly GCF_000755165.1 of Leishmania panamensis. NCBI lineage: Eukaryota > Euglenozoa > Kinetoplastea > Trypanosomatida > Trypanosomatidae > Leishmania > Leishmania panamensis. The sequence continues at coordinate 453,322 of NC_025886.1, read as the reverse complement.
CTCCGCAGCGCGGCGAAGCTCCACCAACGACGGATACGAGGGGTACGCCACGTTCTCACATGAATACAAGGCGGCTTCGAAGAGGTCAGCTCGTGGACTCGGCTGCAAGGCGGCGCTTGCGGGGAAGCCTGCCTCGATGTTCCTCGCGCCCTCTTCAACTGTCGCCGTGTACTCGTCAAACACCGTAGCGGGCACGTGACTCGCCCACGCCTTTGAACTGCCGACTGCCTCCAGCTCCGCACACAGCTGAGCCAGCAGGGGTCCATCCGCGGTGCGCTGATGGGCCACGAGCGATGGGGGCACGCACTGATCAAGGTACCGGTGAATACGCTCCTTTGGCCCCAGTAGCCTGACGCCCTCCACGCAACCAACCGCCCGGTCGTCTTCCTCAGTAAGCCTTAGCGCCGCGCCCTTGGCGTTTGCCTCGCCGGTCACCGAATTCACCGCGTCGCTGGCATCACTCCACGATGAGCCCGCACGGTCGTTGTCGTCGCCATCAGATAACGACGACGAACGTGAGGAGGACATTCGGCCTCGTGGTGGAAGGGGTGAATGCAGAGATCAAGAGAGCGAGGGGGCGCGACCAAGAGACAACTACACGAACAGGAAGCACAAGTTGCAGGAGTGGCTCAGCAGGCTAGCGCGGCTACACACTCACGAACGCGCACAGCAACAGAGAGAAAGACAAGAGCCGTCAAGACAACGATTAATCGAGTACGTGACCATGTAAGTCGTAAAGAGTGAGCCCCCACGCACCAACCTGACTCATGCGCGCAGTGTGCCGGAGAACTCCTTCCTTGATCGTCCCTTCGGAGGCAGTGGTGCGTTGCAGTGCCTAAGCGACAGAGAGAGCCACGAGTAGGCGGCAACAACAGACGATTACTCCACCTCTCTCCCGCAGTGTGTGTGTGTAGACGGACGTGCTGTTGAATATAGGCAGCGTCGATAAGCGAAATAAAGGGGCTTCAGGGTGGTGGCGGTGGTTGGAGGGGGAAGGGGGTATTGAAGTACAACACTGTGATGTTGTCGTGCGAGTGTGCAGACAGAGACAGAAGCGAAGAGAGAAGGATGAAAAGACAGCCGCTTGTATGGGTGGGCGAGTCCGTGGGAGATGCGGGAAGATGAAGAAGGCGAAAGAGAGGAGGGGAGATGCGAGGTGAGAGAGCTAAGGAGGTAAAAGAGCGCCAAAGAATAGCTCGCGCCCTCACTGGAATGAAGGGGGCTATGGCTGGGGCTTCTCAGTGGCCCTTGCCTCCTTCCGGTTTATGCCTACGTGTATGTGTGCCTGTCGAGGCGGAGGAGACAGAGGAAGGAGTGGACATGTACCGTGTCACCCCAGAGAGAGAGCGTCTGGGTGGGGGGAGGAAAGGGGGGCGCCAGAGAGTCAGAGAGGAGCGATCAGTCACACTGATCGTCATACACACGCACGCACATCGTCTCCTTCGCTGCCTCTATGTGATGAAGTGCCGTTACCCTCTTGAGGTATCACACTTGGCTGTGGGCACTGACGCCACGTGCGCGAGAGGGGAGGAGAGGGGGCTACCGCCACAACGCAACCGTGGAAAAGGGAGGGGGAGGAGAGCGCCGGGTATGACGCCAACTCGTACATGAAGAGGGATTGGAGAAAGCGAACACCAACAAGCCTACGAGAGCTGCACCTCCGCACACCCGCGCGTGCACCGTTCCACACTTTGCCTCTGAGCACTCACCCACACACACACGCACACCTCCCGAGGCAAAATCCGCACCCATGAAGCACACATAAACCGCAACGCAGAAGAACCGGCAAACCGCTAGCCGTTCAGAGTAGCGGTCGCAGCAGCAGGTGGCTACGGGGAAAGAGGGAGGGAGGAGGAGGGAAGAGGCGAGGCAAGCAGAAGAAGGCGGTGTGCCGAGCCGCGCAGCCTCTCTTCGTCTTTTGCCTCTCACAGAGATACTATGTACATTGGCGAGCCTACAGCTCGAGCCACAACGACCATAGGTGAGTCCACCTTTCTATCGCAGCCAGCAATGCGCATTCACGTCAAAGCACAGAAGGGCAATAGAGCGCCACCCAATCACGTAAAGACGTGCGTGGGTCTGCAGAACACGAGAACGACAAGGGTATGCCGTGTAGGAGGCAGGCACAAGAACAGAGACACGCACACCCACACAAGCACCACTCCAGAGTGCGCAGGTGGAGATGAAGGGCAGCTAAAGAAAGCGAGAGAGAGAGAGGACAGGCAGTCAGCGAGCTAAATGGTGTTCGTAACACTGCTCAGGTGGGCAGGCGCCGCTCATCGACAGAACGGTGGGTTTAGCGGCAACGAACGCTTCCAACGCACATGCTCAGAGCCACACTTCGGCGGACGCCTCCGCGCACGGCCTTTGCAACTGCTCTGTTCTCTTCTGTGTCCCTCTACCAAGGTCCGCCTTCCTCCCTGCGAAGGATGTACGCTGCTCGCTCAGCCGACGCCCATCTTCCCCTCCCCTCTCTCTACCATCTCCGACTCCGCCTGCGAGTACCTCTCCGCTACGTCCTAGGAGCAACCGTCGACAACATGAAGCATACGTCAAAGTTGCGCTCTCCAGAGCCGCAGTAGATCTGTCCGCACTCCAGTGTGCCCGGACGGTACCAGAAGAGAGAGCCTTCGTAGAAGAGATTGCGCACGCTCACAACGTTCGCTGTTGCGTTGTACTTGACAGACCACACACCTGCTGGAGCATCGTCTGTGATGGGCATCAGGTAATCCGTGTGCGGGTTGTACGTGGGACCGTAGAGAACACGGTTCCGCTCCTCCTTCCCCGCACACGCCATCTTTACGTAGCACGACGGCTTCTTCGCGTGGTGCAGAGGCTGGCCACCAAAGGTGCTGTTACGCACACCCACAGCCGCGCCGTCTTGCAGGACGAACATACCGCGCACCGCCAGGCGGCAGTCTGTGTCGTGTAGCAGCACGAAGTGGGCTAAGCGCATCGCCTCCGTGATGCTAAGGATGCGGAACTTTGCCGTGCGCTTACGTGGCGCAGGCACGGCGACGCCGTCCTGCTCCTCATCCTCCTCTTCCTCCTCATCGCTCTGCTCCTCATCGTCGTCGTCGCTGTTGGCGCCGCCAGCAGCGCGGGCGGCGGCGATGTCTTCCTCAGCCTTCTTCACAGTGTCATCCGGCGTCGGCATCGTCACGGCGACCTCGTCCGTCTCGGCCGGGAGATCTTGACGCATCCTATACTCGTAGCTCGGCACGCCTTGGTAGGGACCGCGGAGGGCCTCACAAAGGGCCGCCTGCTCCTCCGTCAGCGCAGAAAGCATCGCCCACGTGTTCCCACCATCAACGCTGTAGAAGCTGACGGCCGGTGCGAACTCGCCGTTCGGGAAAGCTTGCACGACCCAGTAGTGTGTCTTGATCCCCGCGACCTTACCCCAGAGCTGCATGGGTGTGCCGCGGTAGCGTTGCGATAAGAGTGGCAGCGAACACTGCAGCGCTGTCTGCTCCCCTGCCGTGAGGCAGCTGCCGTTTAGCGTGAGGTACGCCGCATTGGCAACGGACATGGCTGCTGATGGAGATGCGGGGGGGAGGAGAAACGAGAGAGAGGGGGGGAGGGTGGCGCGATGATCCAAGAGAAGCGGGAAAGCAGAATGGGTAGGAAAGCAGAAAAGAGTGCCGAAGACACGGTGCACCCGCAATGACGGTGCACCTGCGTGCGTGTGTGCGTGTGTGTGTGTGTGTGTGTGTGTGTGCGTGTGCGTGTGGGTCGAGAAGGGAGGAGCCGGACAGAGAGGCCTGCTGCGTCCGAAAGACTGGAGGTGTGTTGTCAACAACGTGATGGTAGGGGAGAGGCGAGTGGGAGGAAGGGCAGCAGACGCGTCCCTGGAACGCGTAGTGCAGCTAAGGAACACCGAGAGAGAGGACGTGCACGTAGGGGCGGTTCGATGCAGCAGCGCCATGCAAGTAAGTGGGAAGGAAGATGGGGAATAGGCACCATCGCAGCCTAATGCAAAGAAAACGCAGGGACTGGAGGGTGTGGGGAGGGGAGGAGAGGAGGAGCCCACACACCCACACGACACTGCCTCCCGAACCAATACACTGCCTCCGCTGCCTTTCATCTCACATCGGCATGTTCAATTGTCTTCATGTATGGCACAGAATCCACCCGCTCATTAGTACGATGGCCATCGCTGCCTCACGCACCCCCTCCCCCGACATCTACACACGCCCGCCCCTCAGTGGGGTAACCAGCAACGCCTGCACACGGCCATTTTGAATATCAGCAATAACGTTACCAGTGGAGAGTTGTAAACACCACCACTGCAGCAGCAGCACTGGAACCGCCACGAGCAGCTCACACGTCTTCAGTTGACGGGTGGGCTACAGCAGCAGAGGCCGAACCAGCGGCTCTGTCCGCGACCCGCTGCCGCGCTGTAGCCACCGCCTCCTTGAACTCCCCCAGCAGCACCAGTTGCTCCACGGAGCCCTGCCGCACGAATGAGTTCTGATACCACTGCGCCACCGTTGTCGCGCTCGGTGGCACAATCACGCAGCACAGACCGCTAAAGTGCACGAGGCGGCAGTTGCGCGTTAGCACTGGCGTGTCCGGGTAGTAGTGGTAGGTCGGTGTCATGAGCAGCCTCATCAGCGCACAACGCAGCGCCAGCTCTTCCTCCGGCGACGCCGCCTCCACGTCGTAATGCGAAGTCAGCGACTCCGCCTTGGGGCTCATGTAGTAACAACCCAGAGGGACCGCGTGAAAGCGGAAGCGGGCAGCGTTTGCGATGAAGGAGCCGAACCAGTCGGTGATGACCGAGGCGGCGCAGGCCAGCCAGGACACTTTCAAGTAGTAGCAGCAGTGGCTGCTGTACTCCTGCGGCAGGCTGATGTCGACGCTCATGAGTCTCTTTTGCACAGGGACCTCGAAGCCGATGGTGCGACCAGTGACGCGGTCGACGATGTTGCGTGTGTCGAGGGTGAGCGGGTTGTCGTGCACGAGCGCTACCTCCATCAACGGCGGTGTTGCAGGGAAAGTGAGAGGCGTCGCCTCCGAGATGTCCAACGATACACCGCCCTCGTGCGACTTCCACAACACCTTGCCATGGGTGGACAGATGCACTGAGAATCGGTAGCTGATGAAGCGGCAGAACTCCTCGTACGACGGAGGGTGGGCCGCGTCCTCGGGAAGCAACACAACAGCCACCTCGCGTGAGCGCAGCCAGATGTCGGGCCCGCGTGGAATAAACGCCTTCGGCCGCTCCTGCAGCCAGCCATCTAGCGACTCCCAACGGAAAGCGTTGCGCTCGCCCACCTGGGCCTCCATGTGCACCTCACGCGTGGTGAACTCGTCCGCCAGGTAGTTCCACAGCAGGTAGCGGTAGCTCAACATGTGCGTCACCTGCCCATTGCTATACATGCCTCGGTGCAGCATGCGCGTTACCGAAATCGTCTTGGCCGTCTCGCCCAGCTTAAGCGTGTGCGTCTGGTGCCCGAGTGACATCTCCAGCCGCGCGTTTGGCGACGGCTCAGCGCGCGGCCACTGCGAGCCGGAGACAAGGCCGGGGCTGTCAGCAACGATCTGGTACTGCTGCTGGAGGCGTTGCAGCACAAACTCTAGCAGGCGCCTGTTCTCCTCGGCTGGATCAGCGTGGTTGCTGCTGGGGCTCGTCACCGTGTACTGGTGCGGTGACACCGTGTAGAAGCTCTCACGTGGGTAGGCCGGCTTACTACCGTACAAGGGCAGCAACCGACACGTACACAAGCGCGTCCAGCTCGCCAGGTGCTGCGGCTCGGAGGCAATATCGGGGTGCTTCCACTGCCAGCGGCGGCGCAGCACTGTTGCGGTGCTCACGCTCTCGGCCGACTGCGACAGCGCCGTCGCGTCCTCGCGGTGCTCCTCCTCAGAACCGTATCGGAGGGGATTGATTGGTTTGATCGCGAAGAGCAAACTGTTGCGCAGCTGCACAAACCCCACGGTCACTGTGGTGCCAGGCATCAGCGGCACCTCGTCCTGGTGAAACGGGCCGTGCGTGGGGTGCCGTCCACCCGAGTGCGTGGCGGTTGTCGGGGTCAGTGACGGAGACGGCAGTCCAGCGAGGCTACTGCTTTCCTGTCGGCTGACCGCTGCCAAGGGTAGCGTGTGCACACGGAGAGAGGGCGGCGGCGGGGTCCCTGTGGCCAACACTGGAGAACTCGTGGTTGTCCCTGTCGGTCGCAGGCGCAGTGGCCGAGGTCGGGATGTTGGACTCTCGGGCTTCGCGGCACAAACAGTTCTGTCTTGGGGTGGTGGAAGCGACTCCGTTGACAACGCCGCGTCTACAGTCGCCGGTCCCGGCTGCACTGCGGTCTGCTGCGACGGCCCATCCGTCGTCGACGCCATCGCTTCGGCGCTGGCGCTCAAGCTGCTCAACGCACAAGCAGATTTAGGCAGCTGCGGCGAGGCAGCCATGGTTGTGCCCCCTGCTGCCTTAGCACGCGATCCTGCCCCGCTGTCAGTACTGCTGCTTCTGCCGCTCTTGCTGGTGACCCGCATAGCGCCTGCTTCGGGTGGATGCGGAGGTGCCCACGCTTGACCTTCACCATCCACAGGGCCCGTGGTCGCGGTGGCCTTTGCGGCAGCACCGCTGCGAATCATGTACGGAGCGCTGCTGCCCTCCTCCTCCTCCTCCTCCAAGCGCTCAAAGGCACCCGGCAGTCCAGTCGGTGAAACCGCAGCAGCAACGCTCGAGCGCACCTCCCTTCCTTCGTAGTGCAACACCCCATACGAGGCGCAGACCTCTGTGGGCCGCCTCTCTGCCACCCCATCGTCTGCGGCAGCTGTGTGGTTAGGATGCGGCGACGTCAACGTCTTGGGACCAACCGGCTCCAGCGCCACCCCACCGACCTCGTCCACAGTCGACACAAACAGCTGCGGTGTGAAGCGCAGAAAGATCTCCTCGGGGGACTTGAAGTAGACGTTGTTACTGTGCGTGGGGATGATGAGCGTCCGCCCATCAGGGGTAATGCCACTGTGGGAGTGGCAGAACACCTCTGCAGGGCGGAAGTCGGACTGGAAGTGGTAGTCATCAATAGCGCGACCGCTCTCAGGGCCACCGCGGGTACTGCCACCCGTCTCCCTGCCCGCTGACATGGCCATCGCCGCGGTTGCCGATGATCTCACGTTCGCTGCATCATCCCCCTCCTTCCATCTCCGACCTCCGCTGGTGTTCAGTAACAACACCTGTTTGTCAGTGCTGCTGCCACTGGCTGTGAAGGTGTCGTCGTCTGCGTCGTCCTCGGAGGCGAACTCGAGCTCCTCGTCCAACGTGAGTCGGTCGTCGCGGCCAGTGAAGCAGCTCATCAGGTGGGCCCAGTAGTTTTCGTCTAGCAGCAGCCGAGGAGACCAGAACGACTGCGGCAACACAGCCGCATTGATGGTAATCTCCAGGATCAGATACCCGTTCCGCAAGTCACTGTCTACCACGTTGCAGCCGCAGAAGACGGCGTCGCTGCGCGTACTGTTCGACGCCTTGTGCCACCTCTTCACCAGAGGTCGCATAGAGGCATCGCTGTAGCAAGACTCGGCAGCTGTGCTGGTAGCGCTTTCCACTCGAGTGCTTGGCTGTCCATCGCGCTGCTGAAGAAGCCCGCGACCTATGGCTGCCGACGTAGACGGTGACGAGCCGCCGGCAACAACTATCACAGCGGCGGCGCCACCACTGTCTCCCTGGCGCGCAACTATGGTGTGCCCTACCGGCACGTTCGCTGCAACAGTGCCCGCTGCCACTACCACGGCCGTCGAGCCACCTCCGCTGTCCTGATGCGGCTTTGAGGCATGGAGGCAGTACCACGCGCAGGAGGCGAACGAGACTACCATGCCCATGACATCGCGGTACATGGGACCATCCTCGAGCCGCAGTTGCACAGACCGCAGCCCACCGCCGGCGCTATTGCCACTGACACCGAGGTCTGTGCCCGCGGAGGTGGCCACGGCTGCCACGGAGGTGACAATAGAATTCACGCTTGACTTGGAGGTGCTGCCCTCGCGCCACAGCAGCGAGCGAGTTTGCAGGCGTGGTGCACTGTTGTACGGGACCAGCGCAGACGAGCTGACGCTGCGCACAGAGTCCTCGAAGGCGCCGAGGGAGTGGTATTCGGGGTTCGCAGTCGTCTTGTGATCGAAGGAACGGCTTATGTGCAGCGTTGGTTTACACCCGGTAGCGTAAGAGGACGGTAGGTTGCCAGGGTAGCTGAGTCGGCCACCACCGAACGCAGATGGCGCCACCGCCATCGTGTGAGGGTCTGCACCCAACGCCGTGGTAACCCCTGTGCGGGAGCGCCGCTGCTGAGCGGAGGACCAAGCTCCCGTCGTCGCTGCAAGGGCGGCTTCACTACCCAAGATGCCGCCACTATGCGCTCCCGCTGCGGTGAACGGCATGCTGCTAAATGTGTGGCGGGGTGGGACATATCGCGCCTGCTGCAGCAGCGGACCGCAAGCAGCTGTGTGCGGTAGTGCGTTGGAGGTAAGCATCGGTAGTGCTCTTTGTTGCAGCTGCGTCGGTTGCCTAGCCGTGGCGTGCGCCGCCAATGTGACCGTGCCAGTCACCCCGCGTGGCATGAGCCCCTGCGATGGGGCCGTCAGCGAGGCAAAGAGGCTGCTGTTGGTGGTCGTGGCGCGCACCAACAGAGGACTACTGCACTTGGACGATGCCGACACCGGAGCCGCCGCGCCCAGCCAGCTGCCTGCTGCTGCTGCTGCTGCTTTGCCGCTAGAGGTGCCCAGTGGCGACATCGGTGACGGGGCGTGCTCGGCGCCAATGCTGCCGGTCCATGAGACGCTCAAGGGATCGGCGGCGCACGACTGCAGGTGCAAAGGGGCAAGAGGCTGAGAAAAAGCACTTCTTAGGCCACCTGCAGCGACAGCAACGCCTGCGGCCGCCCTAGAAGGCGCTGCGGTATACGGTGGCCCCGATGCAGCAACGCCCCAGCGATCAGCGCACAGAAGTGAGCTGGCAGAGGAAGGGTGCACTGGAAGGGTCACCTCAGGCACAGGGTAGGTGCGCAGCCCCAACCCAGGAATGAGCAGAGGTAGATGGACGCCCGGGAGGGACGCCTCTCCAGTGGTGGTGCCGTGGCTTCCACAGGAACTCATCATCGCCGCAGCCGCAGCGACTCTGTCCCTCCCCTGCACGCCGCTCGTCGCGCCCGCACCGACGGAGGCGTTGCCATCCTCCACATCACCGTCACCAGTCACACCACCAGGAAGCATCGCTGACGCCGCGTACGACTGGGACTGCTGCTGACGCGCTTGCTGCTGTGGTTGTGGCTGCGCCGGCCGTAGTGTCTTGAGGGCCGCCATCACCGAGTACTCCCGCTGCCAGCACTCCTTGGGCAGGAGCTCAAAGACCGTCTCGCCGCCGCTTTTGTAGTGAAGAGAGGCGTGGAAGAAGAAGACAGACATCCACTCCGGAGTCTCGTAGTAGCGCTCCGCCTCCCCTGAGTGTAATGGGGTAGGCACTCTACCCGCCATCCCGCGCACGCCAGCGCCCGCGCCGGCACCCGACAGCGCGCAACTGTGCAGGTGGTACTGCGACCGCAGCGTTTCGTCGTTGGAGGTGTACTCCAGCAGTGGTGTCACGTGCAGCGGAGGGCGGCCGACGCAGACGACATGCACCTTCTCTAGGCCTATGTCGTGCAACCGAGCACAGACAACTTGCACAAGATTATTCGTGACTTGGTAGAAGCCCTTGCCGGCCGACACCACCGTCACAGCATGTCCGCAGAGCGTGAGATTACGATCAATGTAGTTGTGAGTGCACCGCTCCAGCAAAATGCTGAGTGCCTCGAGCGTGTTCGACTGCTTCGCATGCACGAACAACCGCTTCGTCGTGATGTCATCGATACATTGCTGGCGAGCTCGCACGTAGGAGTCAAAAGTGGCTTCCGTGGCAGCTGCGGCGGCAGAAAAAGCTGCGCTGGTGCGGGCCCGCTTCAGAGTCTCGCCAGTTGCAGGGAACAGGTTCGTGGTGCTGGTCGTGGAGGTAATGCCGCTCATCTCCCTCTCCTGAAGTGAATGCGTCACGACGTTCAGGTCGTCGCCGTCGTTCGCTGGGCAGCATCGCGGACTCTTGGACCCACTGGCGCGCGAGTGGGATGCCGTAGCGGCCTCGCGGTACGCCCGCACCTCGGTCTCCAGCTGCCGGTAAGCGGAGCCCTGCACCTCCCGCAGTACGCGATCGACAAGCGCCTCGCAGTGCATGCGGATCTCCTCCACAATGTCAACGTTGCTGCGCAGATCTCGTGGCAAATCCAGCAGATGAAAGACGTCCCTGAGTCGGCCGTACTGAAATTCCCTCTTCAGTCGTCCTGTGAAGACGACGCAGATATGCGGGGAAGCTTTGCGCTTCGACAACTGCTTCAGCAGCAGCTCGCTGAGGAATTTTCGGATGGCCAAGGTGAGCGCTATGCGGCCATCCATAGTTGTCTCCCACATCTCGTGTGATAGCTCAAGGAGGATGTAGTGAATCGGCGACAGGGACTGGAAGTTGATGCGGGTAGTGGGCAGCACAATCCCACTCCCGACGCGGATGTACGCGACGGCGCCCGCCGCGGATGCTACAGCGGTCCCAGCGAGCCCACCAGCCCCCACGGCACCGGCACCGATGTTGATGCCATTCTCTGGAGCCCCAACACCAGGAACTGCAGTGCTCGTAGTGCCGCCGGAAGAAGCTACTCCAGTGGGTAGGCCGGTGCTGCTTGCTGCCCTGCTGGGCGAAGTCACTACCGCCTGCAGCATCTCTCGCACGCGAATGCGGAAGCTGCAGACGTGCATCTCCTCGCCCTCGTACAGGATGCGCTCCCGAAGCACCTCCGATATGAGAAACATGTCGGAACGGCTGAGGTACTGGTTATCCACAGTCAACTCAACGTGTGACAGCCCGTAGCGCTCCTGCACCTCCTGGTACGAGCTCAGGATGCGCGCCATAATTTTGCCCTTGGCGACCTCGTTAATAAGGGGACACTTCGAGGTGAGGGACTGGTTGACGCTGATGGCGCCATTTGCGTGGCTCACCTCCTTTTCATTAAACGCCATGGCTCGGCAGATCCATCCACCGGACGGGTGCATAAGGGGGCACGGCCCGCCAGCCCCGGCGGCGGCGGCGCCGCCGCCGCCTGCTGCTCCGCAGCCAGAACCAGCGCCAGCAGCCGCGCTCGTGGCGCTGTTCATCGGTGGGGTGCTTGTAAAGCTGGAGCTGCTAATCGCGCCTGCGTTCATGCTGACAGTACCGCTCTGCCGCAACGCCGCTGAGAAGGCGCCGCCGTGCGCGACACCGACGGTGGTGGCGGGAATTGAAGGGCTTCCACGAGTCAACGCAGCGGAGGAGTGCGGTGACTCGCCGCCCCGATTCGTTGATACAGACGGCGCGGACGTCATGTTGCCGCCTTCGCCACTGCCAGCACCGGCAAAACTGCTGCCAGGGGAGGGGGAAATTAAGGACGACGCTGTCATCAGGTCGACGTAGGAGCTAGCGCCTACCGAAGAGGTGCTCTGCGTCCGTGCGGGTAGGCCGAGGAAGCTGGTCGTTCCATCACCGACGTTGCTTGTGGGCGGGCTGCCAGGGGTCTGGTGTGCGAAATTGTGGCTGCCGCTCACTCCACCGCCACAGGCGCTGTGACTATTGTGAAAAGGCTGGAAGGAAGAGGAAGGGCGCAGCTCCACGATGGCCTCGACGAGTGTTTGCACACTCTCAGCGGCAGCTGAGGACGACGTCGTGGTGGCGAAGCGCCTTCCGTCATGCATGCTTGCCGGTTGCGGCGACGCGGTGCTGCCATGCCGCCCCGACTGGGGGGGCAGTTCACCAGGGGCCGATGAGGTCGACGACGCCGCCGCTGCCGAGCCTGCTACCGTGGCAGGGTTTGCCAAGTTGAAGTTCTTGGGGCAGAAGAGAAAGGCAGCCTTCGAGAGACTATCGTTGTGGGTGCGGAACACCAGCGACACCGGAGCGTCGCTGCCCTGCGAGACGCTGGGCTGGTGGCTGTGCCGCTGCTGACGGCGTAGGCTCGCACCCTTCATTGCTGAAAAACACGGGGGCAACGCGCTGAGCTCGTAGTGCCTCTGTGTGTGTGTGTGTGCGTGCGTGAACGCGCTTGGCAAGACGGAAGTGTTTGCTACTGCCTCGCTCAACGTTTGAGGTGTGGTCGCCGACGCGCTCCTCTCACCGTTCCCTTCCTTCAATCTCACTGGCTGAGTGAAAGCCCTCCGACTACAGGGAGAATGCTAGTGATTGGTGAAAGAAGAGTAGAGACGACAGCAGTGATGGCAACGATGGCGTGAGCAGGTGACGATAAACCCGCAACACTACGCACAGGCGACGGAAAACGATAGCAGTCCGCAGAACAAAAAGGATGAGAGTACAACTCAGATGCGTGTATAGGACGCAGTTGGGAGCGTCTCTGTATGTGCCTATGCCGATCCAGGAGTCCGTCGGGTAAGTGGGGGCGAGGACAGCATCAGTGCAAAGCCCAGCACCCCATGAGCAATGGCATGTGTGGCAGTGCGCGCACAGCAGATGAGGCAAAGGAGAGAGAGAGAGAGAGAGCTGGAAAGACCTCGTCAGAATCGCCCTCGCTCGATAGGGCTCTCTTCTTCACGTGGGAGACATGCAGAAGAGGCCGCGTGCGTGCGTGTGTATGCGTGAATGTGGAGGCGGAAAGGCAGGATGGAGGCGAAGGGCGCAGGGAGGGTGAGGGAGGGGGGGGGGGGTAAGAGGATGAGCTCGAGAGGGTAAAAGTCACCCCCGTAAGCGGGTGGCGAGGGCTACCAAAGGTTATGGAGGAATGGCGCGCAGCATTGTGAAGGAGAGGCAGAGACCGCAAAAAGAAGGGGGCGCTACACACACTCGCGGGGCGGGGGATACCGCGCAAGGGGGGAAAGCGCGCAGCAGAGAGTGGCATCGCCTCCCGCACCCGCAGGAGGCCCCCTTTACTCGCGAATGCCTCGCACGTGCACGGCGCGCGCGTGGCGAAGGAAAGGTGGAGGAGGAGGGGGGAGGGGAACAGCGTTCATCGAGTACAACGTAAGCCTTGAGAAGGAAGGGGGGAGGGGGCAGGAAGAAACGGTGGGGCCGCGGCACTTGCGCGCCCCCCCCCCTCGCAGGGCAATCGATGGCGGTGGATCTGCGCTGCCAAGGAGTGGGAACATCTAAAACATAAATACATGACGCGAAAGCAGCGAGAGAAACAAAGCGGTCCCACGAGAGGAAAGGGGGGGGGGTAGGTGCAGCGAGGAGGAGGAGGAGTACGGCGAACACACAGATGCACTCGTCTGCTGAGACGCGAGATACCGGCGAACGTTCTTCCCGGCCCCCTCCACGCGATCCTACATGCCCGCTGCCGGCTTGTCAGTAGTACTACTTCCTCCATGCCCTCCTCTTTCTCCGCTCTCTCCCCCTCCCCCTCGGTCTCGTTTATAGCTGTTGCAGGAGCGCCTCTCGCAGGCGTGCGTACTCATCTTGCTGACGTTGATGGCAGCCACGTACACCATCTTCGCTCAACTCCCGAAGCGGAGTAACAGGGAAAGGCATTCTCGGCGTGAGGGGCGCAGACCTTCTCGGGCTCTCATCATTCAACAGAGATACGCTACAGCCTGAATTCAACCGCGCCTCAACTCGCGTGGGAACGACTGTAGGAGCAGCAGCGCACTCTGGAACGGCAATGCTGCTGTCGTAGCTGCACGAGTGACGCGGCAAAGTACGGGACCAACGGGGAGGTGCAGAATCTTGTAGCGGCATCGATGCATTGCCTGTCGTAGCAGTGAGAGTACCTGCTGCCTCGTCTGGGGGCATACTTGGTCCCGCGGTGCAATACGCCGGTAGCACAATCGACGGAGATCGAGTGCGTGAGCGCCCGTTGCTGAAGCGACTGCCACTACGGCTGTGATGCGAACCGCCGCCACAATCGGAGTCGAGCCAGGACGCGTCCTTGACGTGAGGTGCAGAGACAACGGCTCTCGCGGATGCCCTCTCAGACTGTGAAAGCGAGGGATGACGCTTCAGCGCCGCCGCCAACACTGCTTTCAGCTGATTTAGCTCCTGCTGCAGCGCCATCTTCTCTGCCTGATGCTGGCGGGTGAGGGCCAGCACGGCAGTGTGCATAGTAGTGGCTGAAACCATCGCAGTCGGTACCGCAAGAGGCCCCGATGAAGAGTGCGACGCCGCCATGCATCTTCGCTTTGGCTCCGTCACTGCCGCGGAGTTCGTGGGCCTCTTGTGAGACGGCACTTGACTGCGGAAAGCCACGTCGCTCCCACAAACTATGCAGAATCGGATCAAAGACGGCAGTGCGCCAAGCGACTCGCCTTGTGGAAAAATTTGACTCTTGCCCGAAGGGGCGGTGTCAGACGAGGGCAGCGCAGGACTGGTAGAGAGCACCAGGCATGCTGGCGTGCCACATGAAGTGCACATGTATTCCCCCATGGACGTCGGCAAGCAGCGGCACTCCCGGCAGTGACCAAATGTGCGTGTGTGCGGGTCCGTCTGTGAAAATCAGGGTGCGGTCTTGCGTGACGAGAATGCGTCTCCCAATGCAGTCAACGCGAAGGCAGAGTGAGAGAACCTGAGAGAGAGAGAGAGAGGAAGCAGTGGCAAGCGTAAGAGAGTCCAAGAGGAGAGGTGAACACACGCGGTACACGGCAGTGCCGCCATTCTCCCCCATCGAGAATCATCGGCGGGAGCTAAAAGAAAGACAGAGGAGTATCACCTCATCGTTGATGCACGTGCCTGAAGGCACAAGCGCGCCTGTGGCAGCCACCTCTCTCTGCCTCGCGCGCTCTTCATCCTACTTATTCCTCGTATGTCGCCTGTGCCTCTCCTCACGTCACCAGCGAGGTGATGAGCAAGAAACTAAAGAAGAGAGAGAAACAGACTGAAGAAGCCAGAGAGACGCACAAGATGCTTGCAGGAAGCAGTGATCGAGCACGCACGTGAGAAGGACGGATAACGGTGGGGAAGTTAGTGAGAGGAAAAAGCGAGCCATCGCGGCACCCATGACAGAAACGAGGATTACTGAGAGGAGGAAGTGACTTCCCTACCTGTGAAAAGGCGCACAACAGTAAATTTCGGCTGGAGGTGGCGTGAGGTGCAGACGCTCAACACAAGCGTGTTGCGAGAGAAAGGGAGGGAGGCATCTCCGCTAGTCCAGTGATACTATGGAGGCCGCGGAGGCCTCGTGGGAAGAGCCGAGGGTAAACATCCCGATGAGGCCCTGCTCGCCCGCGTCCAAGGGGCTTCCCATTTGGTAGCCACCCTCCGCACCGCGGGTCCGATGCGCGTGTCGCTGCTTGCGATGCTGATGACAATGCTCTGCAGCCGTCGTTTCTGACTATCTCCGCTGCCACCCCTGACGCCCTTGCTGCCCGCTGAGCAGTCGGAGTAGGATGAGAACAAACGACTGGCTGCTGCTGCTGCTGCAGTAGCCGCTGCCGTGGCCCCCAAACGCCGGTGTCAGTACGAAGGGCTAGCCAGCTAGTTTCGAACTCAGCGAGCGGGCGAGCTGCGCCACCTCGTCGACATGCCGCGCGCCGAGGCACGTGGCCACCACCACCGCAGCACTCGGTGGAACGGTGAGGAGGCCGTTGGCAATGCGGACAACGATGAGAAGGCGGATTGGTAGAGCATGTTTAGCAGGTAGTGCAGCAGCTCTTGACGGGCGAGAAGGAAATGACTCCAACTCTACTTCACTGCGCCTGCAAGCGAAGGAGCGGAAGGCAGGGGGGTCTGGCGGTAGAGGGGTGGGGGTAAAGCGTGGGGAGTATAAGGCGGGAGAGGATGCCACGGTGGAAGAAAGGAGGCCGAGCGCAGCAGCAGACCATCCGCACACCTTCAAGTTAGACAACATCGGCACGCGCAGCCCTCTTTCGCCAACGCGCTTGTATTTGCCTACGGGTGTCTTTCACAGAGACGATGGCGCAGACGGAGACGGACGACAAGGCAGGCATTGGGGGGGGGGGGAAGGAAGGAAGGAAGGAAGGAAGAGAGGGGTAGAGGGAAGGGCACCAGAGGTGAGGGTGCTGCATAACCGCTCGCGTAAGGGCGCGGTCCCTCTCTGCGTCGACAGACACGCGTTGCACGTCCGCTTTTGCCCTTTTCCGTTTTGGGGCAGCAGCGGTTGCCTGAATCACCGAGCCTCTGGGCGCAGCAGAGGGAGCGGGGGATATACGCGCCCGCGGAGGCGTGCATGACCGGGAAGAAAAGGGAAGAACAGCAGGTCAACACACTCGGTTGAGGTAGCGAGAACATTCCGTCTTTCGAGAGTTCGCGCTTTCCCACCTACACCCACACATTCAACCCACGCTCAAAATCCGACAACCAACTTTCGCGAGAGAGCCACGGTGCCCGGCATTCTCCGCTCCTCCCACCCCATACACCACCACCACCCTAGAGAGAACGCATACACCGAAACGCACCCCGATCCTTCGCTCCCCCGCCACCACGCTCACTGCATTGTTCGCGTGCGAGACGCTCTCTTTTCCCTTTTCGTTGTTGGGAGGGGAGGGCCTCTGACACCGGCTCTTCTCCGTGTTGTGCTGCTTTCTCGGTGAGAGGGAGAGAGAGAGGGGGGGGGATTGGCTGCGACAGGGCTTCGTTGGCACGGAAAGAGCGCTCATGAAGCGTGAAAGAGAACAACAACAAGAGAAGAAGACGGAGACAGACAGACGGGGGAGGCACGCGTGGGTGTGTACTCCCCCCACCCCCTGCCCAGAGATACACACACAGACACACGCACACGCACATGAGAAAGAGGAGAGGTGGAAAAACAGAAGGTTAGGCACACGAGAGAAGAAACAAACAAAGCCGTGTCATCATGAATGGTGAAAAGGGGGGGAGGTGGTGGTGGTGGTGTCAATCAAAGCCGCAACAAGAGCAGCACAAAAAGAGAGTGGCACACGCACACACACACACGCACACTCACACACACAGAGAGAGAGAGAGACGCATTGTAAACACCAGCCGTGAAGTGGGTCGAAAGAAATGCGGCGCGCTGCTCAGTCCCATGCCACCCTCTCTGTTCTAACACGTAGCGAGCCTTCCCAGTTTGTGTTAGTGCTTGTTTTGCACTCACATGCATGATGCATCCGTCGGCTTCGTCCTGCCGGCCATATCCTCGCCTACACCTGGCATGCACCGCTCGCTCGCCCCGTCTTCGCGCACACGTACACAATTACGCGACGACCATGATCGCCTCACCAGCGAATACAACACGTGGAAAACGAGGGAGGCAGGGAGAAGCACCCACCACTCCAGTATATGCCGAGTGGCACTCCACATACACACGCACTCCACACACAGAGACAGAGAGAGACAGAGAGAGGCTGACATACCCCCAAAAAAAGGCCCGGCATTAACAGAGCGAGCGAGCGAGAGAGACGCCAAAAACACGTCGAGTCATCGCAAGAGCCACACCCGCGGGTTGGGGGGGGAGGGGGAGGGGCAATCAAAAAAAGGGGGAATCAGAGCGGAGGGCGACGCCACAACCGCTTTTGGCAGCGTCAAGTGGAGGAGGAGGAGGAGGAGGCAGCGGTGAGGGCCGTGCATGGCTGGCAATGGGAGGCGAACAACTTGACAGTGAAGAGGAACGACAGGAATGACCGCGCACAAACACACACAGAAGAGCCACGCGAAAGAGGAAAACCAAAACGTGAAGGCCTAAAAAAAAAAAAAAGAGAGACGACGGCGGCGGCGGCGGAAATGTAAAGGGAGTCCGCCGCAGCCACCGCCACCGCCGCAGCCACAAGCGTACATGGGGGAGGGAAGAGAGAGAGGAAGAGGGGACAACAACAACAACAAAGAGACAGAGCGCCAATGTTCACGCGATCACTACTCGAGCGAAAGAATAAGAACAGTAAAGAAACGTTGACAATGTCAGAGAGAGAAAGAGAGGGGGTGGAGGTGGAAGTGGAGGGGTCAGCCACACAGTACAAAACACGCTCGGGGCGCTGCCCACCACCGCAGGAGAGGCGTGGACCACCAGTGGCAACCAACGAGGGGACAAACAACAACAACAACAAAGAGACAGGGCAAACAGAAATGTCTGGAAGTAGGGCCGAGGGAAGATCACACGCGTGCGCATCTGATGCGCCTCACACTCCCACCGAGTCTCGTTTCGCACTTTTTTTCCATGAGAGGGGGGGGGGAAGGTAGGGAAAAAGAGGGGAAGCGCAACACACGTTGAGCCACCGCCGCGCCTTCCTCTTCTCTTCTTCTCCTGTACGACCTCGGCAACCAGTCGATCGTGGCAAAACACTAAGGAAACAAAACAGATGCACACACACACACACACACACACACACACGCACAAGGGCGCGCTGAAGAGAGCGAGAGACACACAGACAGGTGAGTGGCACAGCAGACTGTGAAGCAGAACGAAGGAAAAAAAACGAAGAAACGAGGTCAGAGAAATGGAGAGGTCAGACATGAGGTTGGCGGGATATACATCTATCACCACCAGCCTTCCCTCTCACTCTTGACGCTCTCTCGCTCTCCCTGACTCTGACTCCCACTCTCTCACCTTCGGGAGAAACGAGAACACCGAGAGGAGCCGCAAAAGAGAGAGAATGACCTCAGGAACCGATACGAGCTAAGGAGAACTACAGGACAACGGTGCCACTTTCCCCGTACACCACGTCTCACGCCGTCCTCCATGTGCGTACTGGTTGTGCTTCTCTTCCAGCTCTCGTCGCACTCTCTCTCTCGTCTGTAGCACACTGCACTTCGGCGACCGACTTTGCTAACAACAACACAACTTCTCCTATGCGCCCAATGTGCCCTACAGGCGGCTTGCGCAAATACACACGGGACGACGCACACGCACACACACACGCGCGCGCTCACAAAAGGGGGGGACTCCATGGGCTGTGCCTATGGCGGCGCGTGGTGGGAGTGGGAGTGGGGGGAGATGTTTGGGGGGGGGGAGAGGGGGAAAAGAGGGGGAGGCGGTAAATTGGGTGTTTACGAACAGAAAAAAGCGTTAAAGTGAGTGAAAAGTGGCATCGCCGAAATAAGTTGAAAAAAAGGGGGAAAAAACAACAACAGAACTGTGCAAAAAGGCAAACGCCCTGCGACGGTGAGTCCTCCTGCACGGTTACGTGCGTCTGTGCGCTCCTGCGTGGCCAGCGCAACGCCTTCCAGGCCTCTTTCTCCCTCGCGCCTCGCACCCGCAGGCCTTCGCACGCCCTCCCGATCTCTTTGCGCTCTCTCGTTCCATTTGCTTCAATGCTTCCGGGAACGAAGGACAGCAGTGCGTGTGTCTGTGTCTGCCTACGTAGTGGACGGGGCGGCGGGGCAAGGAGAAAGCAAGGAGAAAGCAAGGAGGGATCGTGCACGTGTGTCTGTGCGCCTGTGCGCCTGTGTCACTGGTTTACATATTGCGAATCGCATTGTTGATCTGGGTGGTGTTTGGCGAGGAATTACTCTCGCCCTGCGTCAGCATCGCCGGGTTCCAGTCCACGCTGAACCACGGATGCGCGATCACGCCGTCTAAGGAGATGCGCTCATGTGGGTCAACTGTAAGCATGCGCGAAATCAAGTCGCGCGCCTCGGCGCTAAAGTGGCGCGCCATGCGAAACTCACCACGCTCGATCTTCGTGAAGAGCGCGTTCACGTTCTCGTCGTCGAAAGGCAGGTACCCAGCCATCATGACAAACAACACAACACCGCAGCTCCAGATGTCTGCCTTAAGGCCGTCATAGCCCTGCTCTTTCAGCACCTCCGGGGCAACATAATTTGGTGTGCCGCACACGGTCTGCAGCATTGTGCCGCCGCCGCTCGTGCTGGTGCGCTGCAGGTTGCTCAGGCCAAAGTCGGAAATTTTGAGTGTGTCGTTGGCATCCAGCAGCAAATTCTCCGGCTTCAAGTCACGGTGAGCAATACCCTGGCGGTGGCAGTAGTTGATGCCACAAATAAGCTGGTGGAAGTAGTGACGCGCCGTCGACTCGTCGAAGCGCTTCGCAGTGGCGATCTTCTCGAAGAGCTCGCCGCCCGTCACAAGCTCCAGCACCAGGTAGATGTGGTGGCTCGTCTGCATGACCTCGTGCAGCTCAATAATGTTTGGCTGGCGCAGCATCTTCATGACGGCAATCTCGCGCTTTAGTTGCTCCTCCATACGCTCCCGCACGAGTTGCTCTTTGTCAATCACCTTGATGGCCCATTCCTTACCAGTTTCTGTGTCACGAGCAATCTTGACTTTCGAGAAGTTGCCGGTGCCCAGGGTACGGCCTAGCTCGTACTTGCCGAGACGCTTCGGGGCACCCATGACGACGAGGTGGGTGGAGGTCGGTAGAGAATTGGAGGGCAGGAGGAACAGTGGGGGGGGGAGAGGGAAAGAGAGAAAGCGGGGCCGTGATCTGCTGCTGTGTGTTGCGGACGTGAACAGATAAAACAGCGTCAGTGCTTACGGTATGTGGGTGTTGATGTGCTTGAGGGGAACTGGAACAGAAAGGGTAAGCGGTGACTCGCAGCCTCTGGAGGGAGAATAGAACGCAGCGGCCGTATTAACAGTGTGGGGATGTGGGGCCGGTTAGGGTGTGAGAGGGAGGGTGAGACGTAGAGTAAGTGAGTGAGAGGAGGAGTAGGGGGAGTGAAGCAGAGAGGCCTGCACCACTAGTTCTCAGTGTTCACGTGTTCGCATTGCTTCGGCCTACTTGTTTATCCTGTGCTAGGTCGCTAAAACGCCTCGATGCACGCACGCACACACACATACACACACACACACACACACGAAAAAGAGGTAACAACGCGGGCAGCGCATCCATCCGTCACCCACCCGCCTGCTCGCCGTCCGTGTTGGGGTGGAGGGCGTGTGTGCTACATGATGACACAACACTTTGTGCCCCCCTCCTTTCCCTCCAACGTCATTGGCGGGGGCCCCTCTGGCATGCATCTCTCCGACCTCTCAAGAGGTGAGCTAAGCGCTGGAAGAGCACCGCTGTCTCTCAGGCCGTTCTGGGAGCCGGCGGCACTTGACGCACTTTGGAGACCTCTATTATTGCCATTAAAGCTTTCGCGTGCTGTCGCGGACGATATCGATCGAAGGTCGGGTGAGCCGCACTCTATTGTGCGGCTCATGCGTACGTCATCGGCCGACCTGTCACACGCAGAATTCTTTGCCGTGGTGCCGCCGTAGCTCTCGTGCGTTGAGTCATCGGCAGTCTCTGCGCAGTGCCCATTCAGGGGGTTCGTCCACTGATAGAGACTACTGGGGACGTACTTGGGTCGCTCGTTTCCCTTGTCGTGGGCCTCGCCTTCAACGCCGATACCGTCCGGTACGCTCGGGATGACTCTTTGGTCACGACTTTTGCTTCGCATGGTGGGCGAGGCGGTGTCTGTGATGGACGATACCGTCACGTCCAGTGCCCCAGAGCTGTCGGCTGAAGAAGTGGAGATGAGGTTCCTCGAGGAAGAAATGTGGTTGTGCGCAACTGTGTACGACGCCAAGCCCATGCTGCCCTGTTGCTCGCGCTTGGCAGTGATCTTGTCAAAATCCAGCCGCGGCACTTGGACCTGGTAGGGCTCATGAGAGGCTTTGCGCATGGTCCCACGCTTGGTCTGCTCCGACAGGACGCTAACGGGGGTGGCACCGGTGTAGCCAGGCCAAGGGGACCTGTGGACCACGTCGCACTGGGGGGTGAAGCCATGAGCCTCACCTACCCGGCCCTTTGATGCCGTGTCAATCGCTAGACTCGCTCGTGGGGCCGGTGCCTGTGACTCGACGACTAACGACCCACCACTGCGTTTCTGCTGTTGAAGTGCACTGCCACGGATGCGCGAATTCGCCAATGGGCGGCGCTTGATCACTAAAAACTTCGCATTCACAGGGAGGCCGCCGTTGCTACGTTGCCCGTGGCGTTCTGCCCACGGCGAAGCGCCATTGTTCGGCGCTCGCAGTGGCAGCCTGTCCCACTCTGATGACAGGCCGTTGGACGAGTGACCGGGTTCGGATGGGGAAACGCATCCGCCAAAGCTCATGTACTGCGTGCGGCCAAGCACGAGGCCATCTAGCGCGTACCTCTTCTCTATAGAGTCGACGAAGCCCGCATCGGCGGGCATCGGGTTGCTGCAACGCCATCCGCCACTGCTCTGTCGCTGCTCCTGCATCGGCTGGGACTTGCGGCTGGTGCAGTAACCAGAAGTCATGGAACTAAGCACGACGGAGACGTCGCTCTTGCTGAGTTCGGTGTCGTCGTCAGCGACCGCAGCAGTGGTCAGCAGCAGTGGTGACGCCACAGCAGCAGCCCCGGCGCCACGTAGAGACCTTTGAGAGAGGCTTCTGTTGTTCCCTATGGCTCGTGAGGCTGTGCAAAACGCTGGCACGTGCACATCGCCGTCATTGCCTCTGTCGGTGGCGTTGCGCAGTTTCAGAGTCGCAGACGCATTGAGCGAACCGACTGCGCTGCTCTTGCTTTTTACCAGTGTGTTTAGCGGTGCGTGTGCCTTCACTGTCGTCACGACGACAGTCGGTGGCTGCGACGCCTTAGGCGTGGCCTTGCTGTTGGCAAGGTCAGAGCTCTGAAACGCATGTGATGCCACGCGGTACCGCTCCATCGGTTGCGCCGACTCCTGGAGGGACATAGCATTCGAAACACCGTCGTCGTCCCTATCACTGCGTCTGTCTACGCCAGGCAGCCGCAAGTACCGCACGGGTTGAAAAGCCATGGGAGGGGACGCCAAAGATGTGTGGCGCTGGGTGGACTCCATCGGATGCGAGTAACTCAGTGTCCACCGAGAGCGCTGAGCAGTAGCAGCGACGTTCTCGTGGCTAGTGTTGCCTGAGCCTCGCATCGCTGACAATGCGCCCATGGTCGGCTTGTCCCTCTCCGACATGTGTATGTGGGCCTTACGTGAGTCCGGCCGACAGCGCTGTGGAGAAAACCGCTTCGATTCTGGAAGAGGGCCGGCACACGCAACTGTGCGAAAGCGAGAGGCGCCCTCATACTCGCTCGACAGGGCGCTGCCAGGGCGGTATCCGTTCAGCTGCGGGCTTAACAGGCCCGAGTAGCTGCGTAGACTCATGTTTGCCAGCAAAGGAAAAAAAAAATAGACTTCCTTGAAGAATCGCAGGCCCGTCCTCAGTCAAATCCCCTGCGCTGGGGGCGTGTGTACGTCGTCAGTCCCTCGCTTCCGTATTCCTGCTGCTGCTGCTATGGTCACCGCAGTCGTTGTGCCTGCCACTACCGACGTGCGAGGTGGTGAGAAGCCCGTCACCGTAACCGTGTTAGCCCCGCGTTCCCTTCGTCGACACGGCGAGTTGATCCTCCCCTGCGAGGGTAATGGAAGAGCAGTGGTCGGCTTGGCGACGCGTCTCGGTATTCGTGAAACGGTGCAGCTCTCGCCCCTGACCAGCTTGCAAGGAGGAGAGGGGGGGGTCAGTGAAGAAGGGGGAGCGGGACGCCGAAAAAACAATACCGATCGGGTGGATGGGGTAGGGGGGAGTCGAGAGGCGGGTGAGGGGAGGCAATGCGAAAAGCGGAGGAGGAGGAGACCAGCGGAAAGGGGCAAAGAAAAAAGGGAGTGGCACACACACACACACACACACACACACACACACACACACACACACACACACACACACACACACACACACACACACACACACACACACACACACACACAGAGTGAGAGAGAGGCTGACAAGGGGAAAGAGAGAGAGTAAGCGAGGATGGAATAGGGAGAGGGGAAGGAGAAGTCAGCACGGCGCCCTTCACGTGGGAAGGCAGGGCCTAGAGAGAGAAGAGAAAGAGGCAGAAATCAAAAGGCGGGGTCAGAGGCACACAGAGAGAGACTCACAACCAATAGCTGTGATGAGAGAGAAAGCCAACGCGCGCCGATCGTTGCAAAACGGCTGCAATCACGCGTACTCGTTTACAAGGGAGGGCGAGAGAAAGAGGGAAAGGGAGACGGATGGTTAAGGCGGGGAATGGGGGTGGGGGAGAGGAGGAGGCACATGTACCGGGTGTGCGCTGCTCCGTATCAACGGTGACCTTTGAAGACGAGCAAGCATAAAGCACAGCGAGGAGGGGAGGGGAGAAGGTGGTGGGGGAGAGCAGAGCCGTAGCGAAGAGAGAAGGGAGAGTCAGCACACCAAGAGAAACAGAGAGAGTTGAAACATATAAACGAGAGAGGGAGGTGAAAAGGAGAGCCGTAGCGTCTGTCTAGCAAGAGAGGGAGAAAAAAAAAAGCTGCGGTGTACAGAAACGAGAAAGCAAAAGAGAAGAGACCAGAGGAGCGCCTCAGGAAACTCAGTTACACACGGCTACAGAACAAGCGCGCAGGCGACCAGGAGACGTGCGCACAGAGGTGTATCACAATACTCAGACGCGTACCCACCGCTACGTGAATAGGTTATTCATGCATGTGGGGAAGGGGTGCTAACGTGTACCTGTGTGTGCGTGCGTGGGTGTGGCTCTGCGCAGCAGTCCCCCTTGTTGGCTCGCGTTTTGTGGGTGCCTTGCTTCCAATCTCACGCGCAGCGCACGAGTCCCCAAGAGCGCACAGGGATCGATGGAAAGAGAAGCGGGGCGAAGAGTAAAACGGAATGGCACGTAGTGAGAGAGAGAGAGAGAGAAAGGGGGGGCTCTGAAGGCAGACAAGAAAGGCAAAAAAAAAGAAAAAGAGGACAAGATGATGGCGTACGCCCCCCACAAGGGCGGGGGGAGCGTCAGCAGTAGCAGCGGCAGAGGCGGCGTGCCACGCTAGCACAGCAACAAAGCGCAACGACAGAACGCAGAGTGAGTGCGAGAAGCACAGACAACTGAAACGAGAAGAGAGAGAGGGAAGCGAGGTCACGGTGGAACGTAAGAACGATGTTGCTCGGTAGGGTAAGAGGGGAGCACAGGAAAGAAAAAGGCAACGGAAAGAAGACCGCACACACACACACGCACACACACACACACACGCACACGTACACACACACACACGCACACACACGCACACACACACGTAGACACACACGCACACACACACACACACGCTCGTGCGGAAAGGAGAAGGCAAAAAGAGAAGGCAGTAATAATAATGATCTTGTGGGCTGTGCTTCTTTTCGTTGGCGCCCCCACAGGCCTGATCGACGTGCACTGGCGCGCTCGGCCCTCGCTTTATTGCCTAGGCGGAAATTCGGCCAACACAACGAAAAACAGCAACGCCCTGTGGAGGTGCGGGGGAAGCCAAGAAGGGCCCACGCACCAGGGAGCGGGGGAAGGGATCGAGGTGCGGGTCTTGAGAGTGCGTTCTGCCGTGCGTTAGTAAAAGGGCGGTGGGTGGGGAAGAGGCTGTGAGGGGGAGAGGGGGGAGGGAGTTGGTGGACTCTTGTCGGTGAAGGAGGAAGAGGAGGAGATGAAGGAAGCAGGAGGCAGAGACGGCGTGAAGCGCACTTCCGCGTGATGAGGAAGGCGTGGTGGACTGGGACACGGCTCACGCACGCAACCAGACTGAAGTGCTGAGAAGGTCGGTAAAGTTAGGAAGAAAAGGTGACGGGGTGGCGGGGAAAGCAGCCGTGCTATGGTGGACGATGGAGGGCGGTGATGGCAATAGCGGGCACGCGAGGATGGATGGTAGTGTATTGGTGACCGTGTGCACCTCTTTTGTGGGTTTGCCCACCCGATGCCCGCGTGTGCGAGTCGACCAGAGATGGCGAAAGGGAGCCCAGAGAGCAAAGCGATCAGGAGGAGAAGAAAAGGAGGAAACAGTGGTAGAGGTGAGCAGGGCGCTTGTGGCTTACATACGAAGGCGGGGGGAGGGGGGCGCGCGCGTTTGGTAATACGCACAACGAACCTCAGAGGCACACCCACGCAGTCTACGAGAAGAGTTAGAGAGAAGTACACGCACGCCCACGTAGCCGGACAGAGACAGCGAAGTTAGGTGGGCCCGCCACACATACACATGGGAAGAAACAAACAAAACAAACAAGCAAAATATATCCCGCATCGATCTCTCCTTCCCCGGGGACCGTGGTGAGAAGACGATAAGAACGACGTGAAAGCAAGTCGCAGACACACATAGCGTAAGGGAAAGTTGAAGCGCCTGAAAGAGTTCTTAGATGGGTTAAGGGGCGAGGAAGGGCGGCACGCACAAAATATGTACGATTGAAGGCCCTCTAAAGAGACCGTTGCCATCAACCCACCAAATCCACCGCCGGCTACCACGCCGAGGGAAGTTGCTTCGCCGCTAGAGGAGAGTTGTTAGACAGACACAACAACACTCTCACTACCTACAACGCGTAGAACGACCGGATTTGGTGCCTTTTCCCCATTTCCCTCCCACCACCGTCTTCGCACCGACCGCCTCAAAGACGTTAAACAACACGCAAGAGAAGAGCGCATCTAAGAGAACTACAAGAGAGGGGGGCACGATCCGCCACGCACACGCCGATCATGCCCGTCCACTTACACACCTACGCACAAACAAAGCGAAACAAGAACACCGCCGTAGCAACGAGTGGAAACTACTAAAAAGAAAAGAGGGAGGGAAGGAGGGGAGGAGGGGCGGCGGCGGCGGCCTCCTACGCGCGCCACACCCCGAAAAAAAAGGGCCACCACACCGTCAGAGAGCTCAGCCATCGACACAGACAGAAGGGGGCATCGGCTGGCAGCCAGCCACCATCGCCCGCAGGCACGTCGACAGACAGCCAACCACATCAGCGCATACGAAACAGAGAGGGGCCCACCCAACACACACGTAGAGAAAAAAGTGGAAAAGCGAAATGTCGCGCGCGCGCGGGGGGTCCCTTCCGATCACGGCAAGTCAACAAGCGGAGAAGCACATCGCAGCCGCTCATCTATCGCGGCTCCACCGTGGCTGAGCCCGCGTCCTCGAAAACAACCCTGTCGAGTTGCCCCATCCGTCTAGCCCGCTCGCCGTGTGGGCCCCTGCGCACCCTCCTCCGGTCCGTGCTGCGCGATCGGCGCCAGACGGACCTGGGCGGCCCGCGTGCCGTGATCCAGCCGGGCCCGCTCGGGGGGAAGGGGGTCTGTCGTGCGGCTAGGAGGTGGTCTAGGCGCATCCCGCATGAGCTCAAGGAGGACGTTGGCCAGCTGCAGGGCAGGCCCCGCCTCCCCGAGACCCACCACCCAGCCCGCGCGCCACGCCTCGCGCCACATCCCCTCAGCCCGCGGCACTCGATAACGTGCTGTGGAGACTCTCCACAGCGGAGTCTGGAGGACTCTATCGTGCGGCTCGGCGTGCCCCCGTTGGGCCTCCCCCGCACCTGTGCCACATCGGCTCACCCGTGTGAATCCCTTCGCGCCTTGCTCGTCCATCCCCCTTCCTCGCCTGACCTGTGGACACCTTGCCTGCATGGGGTACACCATGCCGGCGGCGCTTCACACCGCGGGCGCACAGTGACCGCGTGTGTGGACCCCGGGCACTGCTCCAGGACGGCGCTGCTGCCGGGGGGTTAGCTGTCTGCATCCCCCGCTTCCGTTGATGCCACCCGGGCACGTGTCCGCATGTGCCGCGACATGTGGGACGCCGCCACGCGTCTGTGGCAACAGGGGCGCTCCGCCTTCCCCTGAACCCGCATGCCTCTGACAGCAGCGGGTGGGCCAAGCGGAAGAGGCCTGTGCGGAGCTGGGGTGATTGACCACCTCCCGCCTCACCACGCCGTTCTTAAATAGGCAGCCTGACATGAAATGCAGCCGTCTAGTAGGGTCACCGCAGCGATGCCAGACTGCCACAGCGTCCACTTCCCCCTCAAGAACGGGGGGGAGGTCCCACACCCATGCACGTGTCCTGTTGTGTGAGCACGGAGACGCGACCGCCGTGCATCCTCTCGCTTGCGACGCCGGTGTACTGAAAATCCGGGGCAGCAGAGGCCCTCTGCAGGCCTGTGGGGTAAAGTGCGCCTCACGTGCAGAGTATAGGCTGGTGTCGAGGGGGGATTGCCAAGGGAGCCGCGCCGCCCAAGGCCGTTTTGCGCCGTGTTCAGCTCCACTGCCACTCCATCGCAATGCAGCGCAGGCAGAGCGATGGCGAGGGAATGCGGGCATTTGCCAAATCGTCGACACGACTCGTGGCGAGCTGGGCCAAGCGCCATCGTCACCGCTGGTCTCTTCAGCACTGCGCCAGACCACACCCCTCCGCCGGCATCACGAATCTGCAGAGTCGTACGCCTAAGGACTGGCAGCACGCTGCTCGACTTCCTCCGCAAGGAATGGCGGCGCTGAACCCTGAGATGCCACGCACTGAGGTGGCCGACCAGTATCCGGGGCGCATGCACACTGTGAGATCTACAAAGCACTACAGTGACAACGTCGCCGAATTCGGCATAGCGGCGGAGCGGACAAGAATTAAAACACGCGACGGCCTCCACGCACTGCGCTGCCATAGCTGACCTCATCGCTCTACTGCCTCTGCGCTAGGAGAACACGTTGGCGCCGTGTGTCTACGTCAGTGCATGGCTGCAGATGGAAAATCAAAAGAGGAGGAGATGGTGCTGGGAGTGAGGAACCACTCGGTGACATAGGGAAGAACTGAACGAAGAGAAGGGGGTCGATCAGATATGGCAGGAGGAAGAGAGGTGAAACAGCCCTATGGCGGTCCTGGTAAAGAACCTAGAGGCCGTGCTGGTGGAAAGCAATCCGCAGCAAACACCCAGCCGGCAGTCACAGAGATCCGCGACGACTGGTATCGCGCGCACGGGAGGTGAAGCACATCCCCTCGCGTCAAGCAGCGCTCCTGTCGTGCGTCGGTCCGGTTGCGGTGCCTCCCTTCTGCGCCGCCTTCTTCTCTAGTGCAGCTGCGCATATCGAGCACAGCGGGTTCTCCCGGTACAAGGCGCTCAAGAAGGCGTCGCCGAGGTCGTCCATCTGCTCCGCACGCCACCAGTCAAAGTACCCTGCCTCGTCGATCAAATCTGGGTTCTCGTCAAGGGCACGCAGGTACGCAGCGAGCTGTGCGAATCCATTCATCGGCGGTGGGGGGGCGCCACCGGGCACCGCAGTTGCAGAGAGCTCGCGCTCGTACGCTGCTGCGGGCGGCACATCAACACGGTTGAAGTGCCGCGAGTACGCGTCGCCATGCGCTTGACGAGGCATTGAGCGAAGCCTGCGCTTCGCTATCGCATCATCACCACTCAGCTCAGGGAACACCTCCACTGCACGCCGCCTCGTCTTCGCAAGCGTCGCGTTGCGCGCTCGACTCTCAGCCGCTTCCTTCAAGAAGCCCTGAGCGGTGTTGGGCGTCAGCGACCAGCTCGTTCTCAACGCAAGTTGCTCACGTGTCCCCGTATAGTGGCTCTTCGGCACCGCACCATCACTGATGGCATCACGCGCATCACTGTGCACGTGCTGTAGGTAGCTGCACTGGCCGTAGCCCAAAAAGTACGCAGAGGGGTCATCCGGCAAGGGCACCACCGCACCGATATTATCACCATCGGCCACATGACCGGCTCTGTCGGCGGCATCCGTCGCATTGGCCTTTGCCTCGGCCAATAACGGCGGCCAAGTCCCGGCTGGATTCGAAAACGCGCGCTCTGCAGATGTGCTATCGCTACTCAACGCGCCATCGGCCCATGTCGCATTCGCCTCTGCAGGCTCGCCGTACTTCTTCCTCAGCAACACGGTCTCTGTCGAATAGGTGGCATCGGTGTACAGCATGTAGTGGTGCTGGGAGACGTGGCGCGACGCCTGCACGGCCATCTCCAGGCCAGACGCTACAGCCGATGCAGAAGCCATTGCGCTCGCGTACTTCTTAGCCGCGGCACCGTCGCCCTCGACAACCTTCGCTATCTTGGACGCTTGCGCCCGCAGCACCGCGGCATGCGTGCGCAGCACCTGCCGCGTCATCACCTCGTCCCTTTCCTGCGACTCCAACACGCTGTTCGCCTCCCGGCGCCACGCCGTCTCGTTGAGCAGAGGAAACATCTGCAGCACCGGAACGACAGAGAGACCGCGAAACTGCTCAGCCTCGTCACCAGACCTCCGCAAGACACTCGGCACGAAGTCTGCGATGTTCATCGCACCAATGTACAGCGGCAGAGCTCCGGACAGCAGCGCGTTGTACACCTTCTCTGTCACGTAGTCGTCCTCGAAGCTGTTCTCAAAGGGTAACGCGTATCGGTACTTGCGGAACACACATCGCACACCGTAGTCCTTAGCGGAGTGCAGCATCTTGTGCGCAGTCGTCTTGCCGCGCCGGAGGCTCTCGTTCGCCATCCTTATCGACTCCAGTGCATCATTGTGCCGCTTCTGGATAGCGCCCCGCCAGCACTCAGACGGAATGGACATCCTGGCACACTGCGGAATACCCGGTGTCGGCACCGCGTCCCCCGGCAGCGGAGTCGGCTTCGGAATTACGCATCGGCCGTAGTTATGCACTGGGTAGTAACGGCAGAGCTCAGACAGCCACTTCATGCGGTTATGACGACAATTACTAATCATCACCGCAATTGCTCGGATACGAGGAGGCGACCGCGCGTCTTTGCCTACAGCCGCACGTCCAGACCACTCCGCCGACGTCTGCGGGCGCCACGCAACCGGCTGCAGCGGTGAGCGCATGTCATCTCCGTACATCGGCAGCATCATCGGGTTCGCACCATGCAGCACCTCAAAGCCGAGTCGTGCCAGCTCCCCGGTCGCCATCGCACGTGATGCAGACCCTTTATCCGCCGCCCTCACCGACGCCCACGGCAGCACTGCTGGCGCGTCGCGTGCTGTCAGCGCGATGAACGCGTCCGCTCCTTCACCACGCAGCAGCCGACGGCGCAACTGATTGAAGTACACCACCAGCTGGAAGTCGCGCAACTGTATGCTCGTCATTGTCCATGTCCCGAAGCGGGTGGGTGCCGGGGCCCGTTCACCGGATGCCGTCGGCATCAAAGGTACCTGATCCAGTCGCCTTACCACGCTCTGCAGGTACACAGAATCGTACTGCAGCCAGTACGTCGTCTGGAGCGAATAGAACGGAATTGACTGCAGTGACTCGCCGTGAACAAAGCCCGTGTGCACCGGCATGAGGCGCTTGATGGACACGTTACCGCCGTCAGCGGACCCCTGCTGCGAGGCACGCATGTCATTGGCAAAGAACAGCGGTAGTCCGTTGTCAAAGTGGGTCAGCCACACATCGACGGATAACAGCAGGTGGTGGTTCGTGGGGTCCTGGCTGTAGCGGTTCACCCATCCGCCGGTACCCCTGCCCTTCTTGCGATTCAGCAACTTGCAAGTGAAGAGGTCATTACGTGTCACTTCCACGCTCTCACCACTGCCAGAGGGGACATGGACAAGTCCAGCATCCACGTCCTCAAGAGAAACCGCCCACGAAATCGCCGCATCCCCACTGTCGCAGCTCTCCGCACTGGCATCACTCTCAACGCCAGTCCGGCCCGCACAGCTGCCTCGCACGAGGCGTGGATGCACACAGTGAAAAGCACAGCCGTCACAGACCGACGGTGCAGGGCGCCCCTGTTTCCCCCCGTTCATGTGGTCGAGCAGTGACACGCGCACCGGGTCCAGGTAATACTCCGCATCGGGCGTCACATTCGGAATATCACCGCACAGGTAGCTCCGGAAGTCACCCCAGTTGCCACTGACGGCAACACTGATCTCCTCAGTAGCGCCGCCAGGGCCAATCCGTGTGGGGTCTGCCTGTAGCTCCTGCCAAAGACGCCCTCGCTCCTCTGCGGAAGAGGGCACTGGGAAAGGCAAGAGAGATTCGCGACCGCGTGGGTCGGCAGACCATTCCTTCTTTGTTCGGTGAGCAGCAGCAGTGATGGTCATCCACGGCACTGCCTCTCGGTGCAGGAAAGTATACGATAGCGGATTGCGCCCTACGCAACCCACTTTCGTGGGTCGCGCGGAGCCGAATACCATCGCATGAAACCAACGCTTAACCGCGGCAAGGGTCTCCACCAGCCGGCGCGGCTCGCGCTGCGCAACGCCGTGGCCGCTATTTCCACCACCACCAAGAGTAGTCGTCGTCGTCTCCGACTCAGCCAGCTTTGAGCCAAGCTGCTCCGCTTCCGCGATAAGCTCCTTGCTGGCGCACTGGCAGTCCAACAACGGCTGCCCCCAAAAGCCCACCTGCATCGCATTCTGCTGGCTCATGTCAACGATCTCTTCACCCCTCATGGCAAGAAACATTACAACAATGAGCCCAGCGGTAAAGCATGCGAGAAGACGCAGAACCGAACCTGCGCGTAACCGACGAAGGCGCTGCGGCGTCTTAAGCGAGCCACGATTGTCGCCCTCCCCACCGGGGGTACTCGCACGCCTGTCTTTCTCTCCGGCCAAGCCAACGCAGGGATGAAATATATGGCGAGAAGCCACGCAACAGAGCCGAAGGCAGCGTTGCCACAGCACGCCCGCCTGATTAGTGGTGACCTTCGCGTCGCGCTTATTTGTCGCATCATCCCCAGGTGCGGCCGTACCACCCCGCATAATATACTCGGTGTTGCCCCCACTGCTTGTGCCAACCGTGTCATCATCGTGATCCACATCCACGGCGTGCACCGGCATCGGGACAGCGCCGGACGAGTGATGCGAGAAATCAGCCTCGCACGCGTCCTCACTTTGGTACGACGGTTGCGCGGCCCTCCTTGTCGCCTCCGCGAGCGGCTTGCGTGCGCGGCTCTTCATCTTTGAGGGAGTCTGCGGTCAAATAAAAAGGGGGGCGAAAGATCGCGTGAGGAGGCGACATCCGTTGGGTATCCCCTCAGTGTGTACGTCACCCCTCCCCCAGCCGCGCCTCCTCGGGGTCCCGTGTGTGCTGAGGAGGGGGGCCTGTGGACAGCTGCGTGAGGAGAGAGAAATCGAGAGTGAGCGCAAGTCGTAAAAGCAAATAAAAGCGGCGGTGGGGCAGGAGGGAGGCGGTTCGCTGTTGGGTCGAGCAGTCGTCGTCGCGCGCTGTCGATTGACCGGTGTATTACACGGAATAGGCTTGTCTGCTCCTTGCGAGTCCTGTGCGTCCGGGTGAACTACAGCTGCACAGGGCCCTCTCAACGTTGGAAATTCACTTTGTATCTTCCGCTCGTGAGGCAGGGGGCGTACAACACCGCTGTGTGGGGTAGAGAGCTGAAGGAAACAGCCTGCAACGGGTGCAAGCAAGGGGGAAGAGGAGGGGGAGGAGATGATGAGAGGAACACATGAGGGCACTCGACGGGTGGGGGAAGGGGAGAGTGATGAGAAGACCTGGAGAGAAACGAGGTCGCAGATACTGCGGTGGACATATCCACACTGTGCCGTGGCACCACCTCCATGATTCGCCAGGTCCTCGAGAGCAGCAGCATTACATTTGCCACACGCTCCTGCCGCTCATCGCGCTCGAAACTGCGTCGAGCACGAAAAGGGGGGGGCGGAGGATGATGCCTTTCCACGACAGAGACACGCAACAACGTTTTGAGAGACTCGAGAACGAGAGAGGGAAGCACGGGTACACATCCACACAAGGGGTGGGCAAGGAGTAAAAGAGGAACATTTTAGCCCTCGGGTGAAACAGACTACACGCACACGCACACAAACTACACACGCACACAGACACACAGACAGACAGACAGACAGAGGTGCACATATCCATGTGCATAAGCAAGCAAGCAAGCGAGAGAGAGAACGGGAAAGGTGGGGGAGGGAGGGGAATTGAAGAGCGCGAGCTGACGAGCAGGCAAGCACACAAAATGGCAGTAAAACAAAGGAGTAAAGACGCGCATTGGATGGGGTGAGAGGACGGCGGGGACGCGAAGAGCACAAAAAGCCGAACCGAGACGGAGCGGCGCACACGGCCGCCAATAACGCATAGACGAAAGAGAACACAACAATAGAGAAGAAAGAAAGCGAGCGCGGCCACCTGCAAATGTGCACGCACACCGATGCGTCCCCGTCGAACCGTTTCCACACTCATGAGGATTTGACAGCGGACGGCCGCGACGGTGGTAGCCAGCGGAGGTGCTTCGAGTATGGGTAAGTCAAGAAGGAGTGCTTGAGCAGCCCCGACGCGGACGGGCGCTGCGCCGGGTCGACCTGCAAGCAGCTCTTGAGAAAATCCAGGTACAGCGAGAAGCCATTGTACTCCGTCGTCCTCCCTTCCGCCTTGAGAGCAGCGAGCTCGTCGTCCGTGGGCAACCCGTGCGGGGGCGTCCCGCAGCGGCTGATGCGGTAGAGAAAAACGAAGGGGTTTGCGCTAGCGCTCTCCCGCCAGATGGGCCGATCGAGCATCTCGATTCCAACGCAGCCGAGCGACCAGATGTCGGCCGCGGTAACGGACTTCACCGTTCCTTGAATCACCTCCGGAGCCATGTACTGCGGTGAGCCGACCGGGAGACCGTCTCCCGCACCCTCACCGCTGCTGCTCTTCGTGGAGGGCGTCACAGCAGCACCAGTGGAGTCGGTCGCCACCTCGCACGGTGCACCGGTACTACTGCCAAAGTCAGAGAGCTTGACGCGACCGTTCTTGGTGACAAGGATGTTCTCACCCTTAATGTCACGGTGCGCGATTGAGAGGCTGTGCAGGTACTGCAGGCCGCTCAGTATCTGGTGCATGTATTGCTGAATCGCTAGCATTGTCAAGGCCCCAAAGCGCTCGACGAGGGAGCGGATAGTGCCGCACTCCACGTACTCCGTGAAGATGCTCAGGTCCCGCGTCGTCGTGTTCAGCGAGCTGCCCAGGAAACGGATGATGTTTTTGTGCCGAGTGGCGCACAGCACGTCCAGCTCGCGCTGAAGACCCTCCATCTCCTCCGTCCCCACCGCCTCACCGACTCGCATCACCTTCACAGCTACCATCAGCGAACCACGGCGAGTTTGCAGGAGTCCCATGTAGACAGAGCCGAAAGTGCCGCGGCCGATGAGATTGCCGAGCTGGATGTGCTCGAGGTCCTCCATGGTCACCTCGTCCAGCTTGTTCCGCCGCACGACGGAGGAACGGGAAGTCTGCAGACTGGAACAGCTCTCCGCTCGGTGGAAGCCTTCGCGAGCAGCGGCGTCCTTGCCATAACCCCCGGTATTCAAGCCGCGATAAGGCTCGAGGGCGTCTGTGCTGAGGTAGGGAACACCCGGCTCACCCGTGCCACTGCCCGCGTTTGCGCCAGCGTCGACTCTGTCATCTCTTGAGCGGCGATGAGGCCGCTTCGGGTCCCCAGCAGCGCCTGCTCCCCCCCGCGCCTCCGCACCGCTACCGAGCGCACTTTCTTTCGTCGGTGACGCTCCGGTGCTCGTGGTGCCCGCTGATTTGCTAGGTCGATGTCTACCAGTTCCGCTATCACGACTGCCTCTCGCTGCAGCGGCACCGGTCGCTGCGACTGGGTGCACACCAGCCACAAACGGCTCCAGCCCGAGCAGTTTCACCACGTCTGGGTGGCGAATATAAAAGGGGCTCAGCGTGACAGCCTGGAGGAACACCTCCACCTCTACCCGGCGCTCCTCTGTGAACGCCTCCGTGGCGAAGCGCACACTTGGGAGCCGCTTCATTGGTACGGCGGGAAGTTCCCGGCCCCCAACCATTTTCACCCGCTCAAGAGCTGGTATGATGCTGGGGTAGAGGCCGCGCTCCTGTGCCAGGAGAACCTCACCGCTGTCACGGTCGCAGACAAGAAGTTTGTAGGTGAGCCTCTTCACCTCTAGCGCGCCAGTGTCGACGGCGTCGTTTTCACTCCCGCGCTGATTTTGGCTGCGTAGACGCGCCGTGGTGGATGTGCCAGACGCGGCGCCGCTCGCCGGGGTGAGCGCGTCAGCACTGCCGCTGGTCAGGCGAGTGTGCCGCGTCACTCTGAAGCCTCCCGACTGCCCGCCGGCGCACACCTGCCGCTGGTAGCCGTCGCTTGTCCGTAAGGAGCCACTGCGTAACGAGTCGGGGCGGGTGCTTGGGTCAGTGGTAGCAGTGCCGCCCATTCTGGTCGGCAATGGACCATCACCGCCACCAGAGGTAGACGTTGACGTCTCTGGAGCGTTCCGCGACGGTGGCACCACGAGCTCGACCTTTATGCACAACGAATCAATGTTGCCAGTGAGTGAAGGTATGCGATTCGCCTTCATCGTTTTCGTCTGCTTCTTCGTGCCCTGGGTGAGAGACGCGCTGACGGCGTTGGCGCCACTTCGGTGCGCCTTCTTCGCGCCAACTCCTTTAGCAGCTACCTCCTCCTTCCCGGGGGCGACGTCTTGCGATTCTGAGTACCTCATTAACGGTGATGCTGGCGCACTGGCGGAGGAAATAAAGGACACGTTCGACGAGGACAACTCCGAGTCGCTGGAGGAGCCGTCTCGGCTGTCTCGCTCGCCGCACCGAGATCTGTCAAGAGTAGTGTCGCCTGCAGCGGCGTTAGCTCCTAAAGCTCTTGGCATACGACTCAGCAACGACGTTTCCGTATGGGCGTCCCCATCCTCATCACCGTTCTGCCCTGACAGGCGCGTCAGTGTGGCCACGGACAATGTGGCTGCACTCGAGGTCTGCGTTGCAATGTGGGAATCACGTCGGGTGTACGTCCCCACGCTGCCGTCCCCGGGCAACTGCAGAGCTGGCAGTTGTGACACAGCGCTGTGGCTAACTAGCGAAGATGCGACAGAGGTGCCATGGCTGCCTGCTCGTGGCGCTTGCAGATTGAAGTTCCGGTCGGGGGTCATTGCCGGTGACAAACTGCAGGTGCTCTGCCTCTCCCTGCATGTCATCTGCGGAACATGCGCGGTGGGTTGGGAAAGATCTATCGTCAATGATTCGGCACTGCTGTCGCGTGGTGTACTGAGGTGCGAGGGGTACTGATCGGCGGTGGACTCGATGGGCAGCTGGCCGTCAGCTTGAAGCACGACGTTGCAGCACTCAGACATCTCCTCCTCAAGGCAGCACACCGTGACAGTTGCCGTCTTGATAACGGATGACGGCGATGACGCAGTCGCACCGTTCGGCGAGGAGTTCGTCGTTGCCTTCCCGTTCGGCTTTGCAGTTGCCTTCACCAGTAATGACTTAGTCGGGCAGGCCAGGGACGGTGGCAGAGTGGACACGCTCTTCACGCAAGACCCGTTGCGGGGCGGCAGGCGCGATGGGACCCCCTTGCTGCGAAGCGGCGGAGAACAACCGTTAAGCACCTTCTCTGGGCCCTTGTCGCGTGCCGACGTTGGAGAGGTGCTGAAAGCGCCTTGATAGGGCAGTGACATGACGGCACCGCTGCTGCCGTTCTTCGCTGATTCGGACTTGCCCTGTTGCCCGCTACTAGCTTCTTGTCGTTGAGTCACAAGGGGCGGGGGTGTCTGGCGCACCTCCCCAGCAGCACCGCCGGCAGCAGCTGAGGAGACGCTGGTATGTGAGCAGGACACGAAGGTGCTATCCTGATGACCCTTGGGAGTCTCGGATCGGGATCTGGTGCAGCCACCAAGACCGCTCATGAGCCTCTGCGCATCGGTGCTGCCGCCCTCACCAGTGCTGAGATCTTTCTCATCGGGGTGGCATGTCTGCTCCATGACAGCGCGATACACTGAGGTGCAGCTGATGTACTCCTCGATAGGGTGCAAACTGCTGTCGTGCTCTGTGGACCTTACAGTGGTGCAGCTGGACTCCTCCATGGGTGGCTGTAGTGACGAGGACGCAGAGCTGAACCCGTGCTGGGAGCGGTAGGGGCCGTCGCCGGCTTGCACGGGGGAACTGGTGTCTACGCCGCCCCTCGATTTCATTGCCGGGAGCAGTTGGGCGATTTGCGCTGCTTGTTTCTTCTGCAAGTTCAGGTAGCGCTTATTTGCTGACCTTCCTACACAGCTTGGGCACTTGAGGCCTGACTTTCGGAGGACAAGATCAGCCCTGACGGTGCCGCAAACCACACAAAATACCTGCGGGCTATCATGCCCGCACACGGATACTAAGGCATTCGCGTTCGAGGTCGATTTCTTCATTGTGGGTGGGTGCGCGTGGGTACTCTTAGAGATCTTAGTTTCCGTCTCTACCAATCCTGCCTGCAGTACCTTGGCCACTGCCCCCTCCCCTGCAAACTGTTGTCGTCGCTAAGAAAAGGAGGTAGGAGAAGGAACAACTCGTGGATCCGCGTCGTTACAGATGAGGTCGGACGCGAGTGGAGAGGGGGAAGGAGTATGCGAAAGCACCTGTGCCTCTCTACCCACCAAGCGTCTGTCGATCCAGCAAGACAGACAGACAGACAACAACAACAGAGAGAGAATAAACGACAGGAGCGAATGGGGCCACAAAACAGACTGGCGAGCACACACCACTGAGTAACCCACGTAGTCGCGCAGGACAAGAACACGTCCCGAGGAAAAATAACAGACAGGAAGAGGAGAAAAGAGAGAGCGACAGGGCTGCTACTAACACGAGAGGAGAGGAGTCACGGGAGTCCAACAGCGAAGCGAGAGAACGAGAGCGAAAATGGTGGCAAAGCGGGAGTGGACTAACGGGAAGCAGAAGAGAGTGTGGTGCGAGAGGGGAGGGGGGGAGGGAAACAAAACAGAGCCAGAAGGCAAAGGATGATGAGGGACGAGGTCGGAGTAGAACACACACAGAGAGAGAGAGGGGGGGAAGGGAGAGAGCCGAGAGGATACACGCAGACGTACACGCGCGAGAGCAGCGTTGCACACTGGGGAAGGAAGGCTAGTAGAGAGAGAAGAAGGCGGAGAAGGGCGGAACGAGGAGGAGGAAGCAGCGGCCCTCGCTCGTTCTCACTTTCCCCGTCCACCCCGCACCAGAGCAACACACCGACTCTCTCCTTTAGAGAAAGGAGAATGACACACAAAAATGCTCAAGCGCGAACAGGTACGAGACACTCAGAGAGAAAAAGGGTGCCACCAGTGATGGGTAAGTGAGTGAGGAAGGGAGGGAGGGAGAGGCGGAGGCAACCAGCAGTCCAGAGAGTGATGATGATTATGGAAGTGAAAATTAAAGACGAGAAACACAGGAGGAGAGAGGAGGGAAAGCAGTAGTCAGACTGAGTAGAGGGAGGAAGGGAGAGTTGGGGAGGAAAAGCAAAAGTGCTCCAACCAACTGAAGAGCAGCAGCAACACCGAGCACAACAATACACGCAATGCACGAGACAGGGACAGCAAGAGAGAGAGAGAGGGGGGGGACTGGAAGAAAGGGAGAGGGAGAGGCAGGACTTGAAGCAATGGGCAAGCAAAATAGAAACAAAAAGAGATCCGCTGGCAGTGGAAGAAGACACCAGGGCACGCACGCGCGCGCGCACATATATAATTCAGAAACTTCTACCAAAAAAAGGAGGAGAGAAAGAGAGTCGATAAGCAAACAAGCAACGAGGTGGGGGAGGGGAGGGGAGGAGAAGAACGCCAGGCGGTGCAGATGACCGCTATCACGCGCAGCAACGGCACGCACCCGCACGAAAAGAGTGAGAGAGGGGTGCCCGGAAAAGAGAGGGACACCGAACGCAACTGGGAAAGGGGGGAGAGGGGGTACGGGGTGTTCCCTGCAGGATCCGTGCAAGGGAGAGAAACGAGAAAGAAGACCGACAGGGTGGGGAATTGGTATGGGGCAGGGAAGATTGCGGTGGCCGGGGAGAGGGGGAGGGTAATAGTGGTCGTGGTAGTAGTGGGGAACAGGAACAGGGAGAGGGAGAGAGGAAGAAGGGGAGACGAAAGGAAATTCGCAGGAAGTACCCGACGCAGGAACTCGACGACAACTCGAGAGAAGGAGCGAAAGAGAGAGAGAGGGGGAGGGGAAGCGGAAGGGGAAACTGAGGAGAGGCACACACGCGCACACATACACACAGGAGAGGGAAGAAACAATGATGGTTCGGCACAGAAAAGCAAAAGGGAGGGAGGGAAGCACACGCCAAAGAAGAACGCGCCCGGGCACAGCCTAAAACTGACGAGCAACCAGCGACAAAAACTAACAAACAAACAAACCCACAATAAAAAGAGCAGGCGAAACCGCAGGCCCACAGAGAATGTGGGGGGGTGATGGGTGGGGGTAGGGGGGCTTGCGAAGTGCTTGGAGGGAAGGGGTCGGTGACATACAGGTACAGAAGAACCGGGAGAGAGCGTATA
Organism: Leishmania panamensis; assembly: GCF_000755165.1. Lineage (NCBI taxonomy): Eukaryota > Euglenozoa > Kinetoplastea > Trypanosomatida > Trypanosomatidae > Leishmania > Leishmania panamensis. The sequence continues at coordinate 413,416 of NC_025886.1, read as the reverse complement.
GCATCCAACCCGCCGGAAAGGGAGAAGAAGAGAACAATGCAGACGCGCGCACAAGCCAACACGGTGCACTGTCACGCGCCAGTCCTGTTTCGCTGTGGTTGGCTGATGGCACGTCCTGTAGCGATATGCCCTCGAGCTGTAGACCTATGGGTGTTCTTTCTACCCGCTTGCCGTACTCTATTCGTGCGGCGGCTCCGTCTCTCGGGCGAACGCGCTGGGTGCACTACTGGGTGCCGACAGTTATATGTGCCACTACTGCTGCTGTGCGTCTGGCAGGCGTACAGTTTTCTTTTCCTCTGCTCTCTCTCTCTGGGTGATTGTGTGTGTCTGTGTGTAGAGTTGGCTCTCGCTTCCTCGTCTATCCGAGGTGGCTGCGCAGCCCTCTTCGTTCCAAGTTCGCCGGGTCGGGGAGAGGGCTAAGGAGGGCGAGACTCGCTGCTCTATCGTGTTACTTCAATCTTACCAGCTAAACTTATACTCTTGCTTGAGAGAGGAAGAGGAGGAGGAGGAGAGGAGGAGTGCAGATTAGCGGGGCAAAGATGGCGCGCGCCGTTCCCACTCACCCACTCGAGAGGAGGGAGATGGACGTGCAGCCAAGGATAGCGGTGAAGCTGCCGCCAATGCGCGCTCAGAGGTTTTTTTTCTATTAGGCAGGCAAAGAAAACAGAGAGCCCCACACAAAGACACGCAGCCACCCCAAAGCTCGTGTGACTGTGTCTGCGCTAATGTAGGGAGGAGAAGGGGGCCAAGCGACCGCGAGAGATACACCCAGCAGTACTCAGTCCCTCCCTTTTTACAAGTGAGGCCGCTCATCTGTGCTCCGTTCGGTGGTTGGTTTGTTGTTTGGCTCCGTGGGGGTTTCTTCTTAGTGGTCGTCTTAGAAAAGTCTCTAAGTTACGTGTTAACGCACACAGCACCCCGACACAGACAGACGCAAGTATCGAGTGCGTCGCTCTTTCCTGCCTCACTCATCAACACTTCATCTCTCGCTCCTTCGCCCTCCCTGTCCCTCATCAAAAGGCCGCAGCGGGGGGGGGGGGGGGGGCAAAGCGAGAAGAACGTATCTAAGAGAACTACAAGAGAGGGGGGCACGATCCGCCACGCACACGCCGATCATGCCCGTCCACTTACACACCTACGCACAAACAAAGCGAAACAAGAACACCGCCGTAGCAACGAGTGGAAACTACTAAAAAGAAAAGAGGGAGGGAAGGAGGGGAGGAGGGGCGGCGGCGGCGGCCTCCTACGCGCGCCACACCCCGAAAAAAAAGGGCCACCACACCGTCAGAGAGCTCAGCCATCGACACAGACAGAAGGGGGCATCGGCTGGCAGCCAGCCACCATCGCCCGCAGGCACGTCGACAGACAGCCAACCACATCAGCGCATACGAAACAGAGAGGGGCCCACCCAACACACACGTAGAGAAAAAAGTGGAAAAGCGAAATGTCGCGCGCGCGCGGGGGGTCCCTTCCGATCACGGCAAGTCAACAAGCGGAGAAGCACATCGCAGCCGCTCATCTATCGCGGCTCCACCGTGGCTGAGCCCGCGTCCTCGAAAACAACCCTGTCGAGTTGCCCCATCCGTCTAGCCCGCTCGCCGTGTGGGCCCCTGCGCACCCTCCTCCGGTCCGTGCTGCGCGATCGGCGCCAGACGGACCTGGGCGGCCCGCGTGCCGTGATCCAGCCGGGCCCGCTCGGGGGGAAGGGGGTCTGTCGTGCGGCTAGGAGGTGGTCTAGGCGCATCCCGCATGAGCTCAAGGAGGACGTTGGCCAGCTGCAGGGCAGGCCCCGCCTCCCCGAGACCCACCACCCAGCCCGCGCGCCACGCCTCGCGCCACATCCCCTCAGCCCGCGGCACTCGATAACGTGCTGTGGAGACTCTCCACAGCGGAGTCTGGAGGACTCTATCGTGCGGCTCGGCGTGCCCCCGTTGGGCCTCCCCCGCACCTGTGCCACATCGGCTCACCCGTGTGAATCCCTTCGCGCCTTGCTCGTCCATCCCCCTTCCTCGCCTGACCTGTGGACACCTTGCCTGCATGGGGTACACCATGCCGGCGGCGCTTCACACCGCGGGCGCACAGTGACCGCGTGTGTGGACCCCGGGCACTGCTCCAGGACGGCGCTGCTGCCGGGGGGTTAGCTGTCTGCATCCCCCGCTTCCGTTGATGCCACCCGGGCACGTGTCCGCATGTGCCGCGACATGTGGGACGCCGCCACGCGTCTGTGGCAACAGGGGCGCTCCGCCTTCCCCTGAACCCGCATGCCTCTGACAGCAGCGGGTGGGCCAAGCGGAAGAGGCCTGTGCGGAGCACGTACCTGTGCACGAAGAGTTCGTGGCTTGTCACTCTGATGTGGCACAGGGGAGGTAGCCGGCGATTGCCACCCGGCGGGGGAAACCGGCGCACGGCGAGTGAGACGCGCGTAATCACACCGGTGCGCACAAACCAGCAAAAGAAACGGTAGAGAACGAAAAACCTAAACGAATAATGCCAACAGAAAAGAGAGGCGGGAGGAACACCGCACAGGGCTGCCACAGAGCGCGGTGTAACCCACCCATTACGACGTCGCTGCTACTACACGACCAGCGTCCCCCGGGCTTCGCTGCACCTTTCCCTCCCTCTCCTCATTCTGCCTGCCTCATCTCACTTCTCTCGCCTGGTCTCGCGTAGCTTGAAAAATCTCGGCTGGCGTGTGTCTCTCAGGTGAGGCTAGCGCATCCTCTCAACGGCGGACGCGGCGGTCGTCACTGCGGCGATCGTCACTGCGGCGTTCGCGACGATCACCACCACGCTCGACACGGCCACCACGACGGTGCTCGCTGCCATGGTAACCTCCGCGACGGTTGCGACGGTCGCGAGAGTCCTCAGAGGCGGGCGAGTAGCTGCGGCGACCGCGGCTGTGCGAGCGGCTGCGGGACGAGTAAGAGGAAGTGCTGCGCGACGACGGAGTGTAGCTGCGGCGCGAACGGTGGTGGCGGTGGCGAACCTCGCGGCTGTCGCTGCGGCGGCGGTGGTGGCGCGTATCACGATCGTGACGGTCATTTTCGCGGCGCGGGATATCGCGAACGCGCTGGGGCGAGCGCTCACGCTCCCGCTTTCGGACTGCGGTGCTGATATGCACAAGCACGCGTACGTCGCCAATCATCATGTTGTTCAGCGCCGCAACCACCCGCTTCGTATCCTCGGCGGAGGGCACGTCGACGTACATGCAGTAGCCACGACGCTCAAAGCGCGTGACCGAAGTGATAGCCTCAATCTTGCTTCGAATGATGTCGTTGGGAATGTCCTTGCCGGCAGGGCCGAGGTTCACGAATACCTGACGGCCGCCGTTCACGTAGCGGCTCTCGTCCACTGGCTTGGTGCCGCGTGCCTCCTGGCGCTTGCGCTTGTTCTCCTTCGCCTCCGCCATGGTCTGCTTGCTCATCTGCACCGCCAGACGGAACTTGCCCTTGTAGTCCTGGTTGTCCAGCTTCGCGATCAGGTTGCGTGCCTCCTCTACCGTGGTCGTATCCGCGAAGGCACAGCGGCCACGAAGGCGCACATCCTTCACATTCTCTGGGTCGATCGCCTTCGACTTGAGATAATCGGTCAACTCCGTCAAGGTTACAGTGCGGCCGGCGGGGCCCATGCCAATGAAGATGGACGCCACCTCCTTCTCCGGAATCTCTGGCTGTCCGGCATCATTGCTCGGGGTCGCCGCCGCCGCTGCAGGCGCGCATCCGGAGTCGTTAACGGTGGCCTGCCCCGCGCTGGGCTCTGGCAGCCGCATCGAGTTAGAGCTGCTGCGGCTGCCAGAGGCACTGCGCGACGCACTTCCAGTGGCGGTGCCGCTGCGGCTGAGCGATTGCGACATGAGCTGAGCGATGTAACGTTGGCAGAACAAAAAAAAAAACACAAAAGGCGGCGGAGGAGGAGGCGGAGACGGAGGAGGGAGAGCGCGTGCGCGAGGGAACGGCGAGGGACGAGAATTATGAAGGAAAACACGGATAAAAGAGCCACGAAAGGAAAAGCACGGCACTGGCTTAAAACTGGTGCGCAGGGTGCAGAGGTGGCGATGACGGGTGTGCGGGGAGAAATACGTCGCGCATTGGTGTGTGTGCGTGTGGGGGGGGGGGGGTCCATGAGAGGGGAGAGAGGAGTGGAGGAAGAATGATTTGGTGCAAGAGAAGCGCGTGAGGGACGGTGGCGGCTCGATCGGAGGAAGGGGGGCTGCACTCTCGTCGACTCACATCATTGAAACGGGGTTACCCCAATGCAAAGGAAACAACCCACATACGCATGCGCGCATATACATAGATTGCGACAGACATGTGTCCACACAAACCCCCTTGTCGCTGCATGTGCCTGCGAGTGAATGTATGCATGTCGCCGTAGCGAAGTCAAGATGTCGAGAGAGAAGAAATGAGGGGGGAGATGTCAGCGTGGTCTTGATACAGACTAACACGGGGGGGGGGGGGGGGGCAGTCTCCGCCTGTTGGTTGGTCCAGCCTTCGCTGTCTCGGGAATTCACCTTTGTCTTATGCCCTTCAGTGAAGACTGACAAATATGCGCAGTCACAGAAAAATAGGCGGAGATAGCGAAAGAAAGCGAGCGAGGAGAACGCTGCTGTCCCTCCGTGTGAGAGAAAGTAAGTGGGGACCAGAACGGCGGTGTTCGATTCGTCTCCCTCTGCCCTCCCCTCCCGTCACTTGTCCACGCACGTTGTCAGTCGTTTGTTTGGGGCCTCTGGATGTGTTCGCAAGGGAGTAAAAGCCAGAGGGAGGCAAGCAGGAAGGGGGGACATGATGGAGAGAGTGGCTGGGAGAAGGGGGAGATCGGAAAGCAAAATACGACAGTAAAGAGGAAACACAAAATTAAAAGCGTGAAGAACAAGTTGAACGCACAGCCACACACGCATGCACCGATGTCCACCACTAAACCGAGAGAGAACCGAAAGACAAAGGGGGAGGGGCGAGGGGGGGCGCAGACGCCGCTGGCAGCGGAGTGGGGCACCACCAGCCGCCATCGAGCGCTTGTGGCCCAGGGGGCAGCAGGGAGAAACGCGCTCCAGAGAATCAACGGCTGCAAGCAAGAAGCAATAAACAAGGCCCGCCACAACCACCGCCCCCTCCCCCACCCGCCGAGGCAGGAAAAGGAATGGAAACGTGTAGAGCGGGAGGGGGAGACGAGGAACAAGCCGCACACGGGAGGCACACACACACACACCTCCCCACCCGGGAGCCCCCCCTCCCTCCCTTCCCAAGAGGGGCAAAGACACCGGGAGAACGCGAAAGAAAAAGAGCCTGCACAGGCCACACACGTCACACGCGATCGGACGTAACCGAAGACAAGGGGGGGGGGGGTAGAGGAGGAGGACAGCGGAAAGGCAGCAAGGGGGTGGAGAGCACTTCATCGATACATACGTAGGGGGTGGGTACTGTGTAGTGGTCATCCGTGACCACACTCTCCCCTCCCTCTCCCTCGCTTTCCCTCTCAAGGATCTCGCACGTGCGTGCAGGGATGCGTGGGACTCACGTTACCTCTGAGAGCGGCAGAGAGAGAGAGAAAGAGCGAGAGAGAGAGAGGGCACATAAAGATAATGGGAGAGGCAAAGGGAGAAGGAAGTGCGGGATGATAAAGAAGTAAGAGACCCCGATCCTACAATCCACAACGAGCGCACACGCCTCTAGTACCCGTACTGCATCGTGTGCGGGGCAGACGGTGCCGGCATCACCAGCAACACGTTGGCACCAGGCGTAGGTGGCTTGGCAAGCGACGACGCCGCCGCCGTAACCTCTCGCAAAGCACTCCTATCACTTACCATGGTGAACATGTGCTGCTGCGGCTGCGGCTGCTGAAGTGATAGCTGAGCCTGCGGGGAGACAGCCATGGGCACACCGGGGTGATTTTGCAGGTGAAAAGATGGGGCCTCAGTGCGGATGTCTGCTGCGGCGGCGCCGTCACTGACAAGACTGTCTCTATCTAGCGAGTGCAGATCGCGACATGGCTCGCCGCTCTTCACAAAAGCCTCTCCTGAGGAGGCAGGCATCATGCGGTAAAGGCGCCCGTCTATCGCGACCATGGCTGCTTGAACCGGGAGCGGAGACCGCTGATGTTGCTGCGGTGACGACTGTAGCTGCTGTTGCTGGTGTTGGTGCTGCGCATGCTGAAGCTGCTGCTGCTGCTGCTGCTGTTGCGCTTGCTGAAACTGAACTTGGCGAAGCTCGTTTTCGAGCCGCTGGCGGTGCTGCTCGAGCTGCAGCGTGATCAGCTCCTGCTGTAGCCGCCACTCCTCTTCCTCACCTGCACAAATCGTGGTGCGCTGCTCTTCTGCTGGCGAAATTCGATGATAAAGATGCTGCTGTTGCAGCGGCGGACACGGTCGCTGTTGCTGTGGTGGTTGCTGCTGTAGAGCTCCGAGGCAGTACTGCTGCAAACCAACATCAGTGTACGAGAATGGAGGCGGCACTGTGATGACAGCTGCCGTGACAGTGCCGTCAGTGTTGGCGATGGGGACCGTCACGACGACGGAGTCATCCGCGGTGGCATGGAGACGACCGCCAGCGGTGGAGTGCTGGGCCGAAGGCGGAGAAGATCCGTGCATGCAAGACTGCGGTGGCGGCGGCGCCATCGAGCCCGGTGTGAGTGGCGACGAGATAGTGCCTGACCACGTTGACTTTGTAGTCTGTGAAAACAGGTCGGTTCGCGACGCGGACCAGTGGCTGCTGGCCGGTTCCGGCTGAAGTGGCGCTTGCGTCAAGATGCCTACAGCGCCACCGTTCCCATTCGTTGAGCCCAGCGCCGCCGGTGGGCTGTATGATGAAGGAGACGCAGAGGCCGAGAACACTGGCGGGGATATCGAATGCGTAAAGTGGGCAGCATGGTCGCTGTCGTCGGCACCTGTGATATCCACGCCGAGGCCACCGTTAAGCGGCTTGAGCGCAGTGGGCAGCTGCCCGAAGATGCTCAAGTTGCCAAGCGTGTTGTTGTTCGACCCCATTAGTCCCACAGCTGCCACACTTTGAGAACCGGTCACTACGGTGCCACTGCTAGCTCTGCGGTTTCTGTAGCCGCTGCCAGGCATGAGTACCTGCGCATTGCTACTGCCTTTACTGGGGCTGGTGGACGATAGCGCCAGGCTGTTTGCCATGCACCGCCCAAGATTGAGGTCAGGGTTCACGCGCAGTGGCTGGACTTTCGATAGAGGCGACATCGTGGCGCCGTTGCTCGGCAACGCTGACATCGCACCAGGGCTGGGGTTGGGATGATAGGCACCACCCGTAGGGGAGGTAGTGCTAATGTCTTCTCGTGGCAGGAACGCTTGCAGCTGCAGCGGCCCACTAACCCCATTCACGCTGCTGTTGCTGCTTGGGTGGCTGCTGAGGTGCTGCGCACGCTCACCAATGGAGACGCCGTGGGTGCTACTGTAGGCGTTGTGGACGAGAAGCGGCGCTGCACAGCTCGTGGGAGGTCGACTTTCACAACTCGCAGATGCTGTCACACTGCTGCTGCTGCTCTCCACGCCACCTGCGCTGCCTGTTGCCACGGATGCACCAGTCGCAGCACCAAGACGGCCGGTCGGAAGCGCTGGTGCCTTGGCACTCGCGTTGCCAGTAGTGACAACTGCAGGGGTCACTGTGACGCGGGTCTCGGAGTGGTTTGCCGCTGCGTCGTCACAGCTCTGTCCTACGGTGAGGCTCCTTGACACATACTTCTCTGATTCCACAGAGTTGACGGTCGCGTTTGACACTTGGGTGCTTGGGCCCTCTGAAGTGCTGGAGGAGGTCGCTGCGGTGCCCTTCTCATCCTTGAGACGACCAGCGCCGCACGCCGGTCGCCCCGCGCCCTCCGACTCGGAGCCGGGATACCGCATTGAGTGCAGCGGGTTGTTGCGGCAGAAGAGAGCAGAGTAGTTGCTGGCGGTGACGTAGTTGCCGGTGAGCGCAGAACTGGTGGCAGTCGACAACGGTGGCGGTGGCAGGGGTGGCGGCAGTGAGTGCTGCGGTGGCTGCACCTGTGGTGTTCGGACGCCGTCAGGGGTGAGCAAAATCAACCGGCCCTGTGGGGTGGCAGCGTAGATCTTTCCAGGCATCATGGCAGCTGAAGGTGACTTAGGCACTCCAAGCTGTTGCTGTTGCAACTGTTGAGACTGTGGGTGTGACAGCAGCTGCTGGGGATGGGATTGCCTCTGCGTCTGCGGAAGCTGTTGTGGCTGAAGGTGGGGAGGCAAGTTGGGGAAGCGCGGGCCACCCTGGAACGACATCAAGGACGAGGCTCGCACACGCTGCAGCTGTTCCTGCTGCTGAGTTTCTTTACGCTGAAGCCGCTCCTGCTGGCGCGGCGCGGCGCACTCCTCCTGTAGGCTCTCTACCTGCAGTGCCGGGATCTCAGGTGGGTGTGGATGCCGGCCGTGGCTGAGCTCAGCCACGGGCAAACCCGGGCGAGGCTGGTTGGGGTACTGGCGATAGGAATGTATGTGATAGTGGTGACCTGCACTGGTCAGCTCGTCCTTGAACGACGAGCGCTCGGAAGACAAACAGCTGCTCTGCAGAACCGTCGATATTGAGGACGATGAGGCGGTCGTCGGTACTGTTAAAGTCCTCGCAGTCGCCGCGTCACTGCTCGTGTCGCAGCTCGGGTCCGTATGAGAGGAGGTACGCGGAGCGGCCTCAGCGGAGGCGGATACGGCAGTGACCTCGCCGGCGCCACGGCTGTCGCCCATCAAGCGAGCACTGGAGGTGGACAGTGGAATACGGAGGCTGCCAGGGTGAATGTTCATCTCACCCCGAGTGCTCACGTTGCCCGCCATGCCGCCAGCGTCATTCGCCGAGGGCTGGCGCTGTTGCTCAAACAAAGTCGCTCGTGACGCCGCGGAATTGAGCGGGTACACCGTAGCCGCGGTACTGTGCGGCTGCGGCTGCGGCTGTTTGAAAGGTTGCTCAGCTGACAGCTCAGCAGTCTGCTGGGAAGGCGCCTGGGGAAGCTGTGGCTGCGGTGGCGACTTTGAGCGAACACCGCTCGCGACAGTACCGCTTCCACTGGTGAAAGACGCATTTGCCCTGGACTCGGAGGACTGCCCAATGCTGGTGGCGGCCAGCTGCCCCACGGCCGACACGGGAGAAGAAGTGCAGCGCATCGCCCTCGTCTCCCTCGGCCGAGAAGGTGCAGCAGACCGAGGAGCAGGGGGTACAGCAGCACTGGGGATATGAATCATATGACCATCGCCGCCGGTCCGGCACGCACCGGTAGCCTCGCTGGTGGCCCCGCGCTGCAGCGGCACACTCAAGTAACGATGCTGCTGCGGCTGTGGCTGTGGCTGAAGTGTCTGTCGTAGTGCGGCCGCTAAGTTGCCGTACGTATTTTCACTGACGCACTTTTCCTCCGCGATACTGGCGAGCTGGTGCTTGATGCTCTCCTTGATGATATCAAGAGCGTAATCGTCATTGTCGCGAAGGGGGGTTGGCGTCGTTGAATGGGGCAGCTGCACCGCCAACGGCGCAGCCGTGTACTTGAAGGCAGCGTCCCCAGCGCCGCCGTTGAGCCACTCTGGCTGAATGCTGAAGTCTTCCGACACGGTCGTTGACTGCTGCGAAGGAGTACCCTTGCCTTCCCCGCTGCGTGTCATCACTCCGGCGGGCGTGCTTGGGCCACTGGGGGTGCCTGGGCCTTTGTATGCGTTGATGACGTCGCGTGTGTTGTTCGCTGCAGTCATCGACGACCACGAGGAGGCGGAAGAAGCGAGCTGGGCCAACTCAGCGTTCGCTGAGAACGCAGACGGCGACTTTGCGGCGGCGGCGGTGCCTCGGTCATCACGAGAGTCGCCCCAGGGCAACGCGACCGACATGGTTGTTGCGGTAGTGGCGCGCATAGGCCCATTGCTGCAGCCGCCAAACGGCATCACAGAGGGGGAGGGGCTGGAGTCAGAGCCCCACACGCGCCACTCAAACGAGGTGGTCGAGTCCTCTACCGCGTCGGACGAAGCGGTGTACATGACGCCGCACTATCGGATAGTCTGGGGGAAGAAGAGCACAGGCAAGAAAACGTGGAAAGACAGACACTCCGACAAGGAGACAAAGACGCCCGGCACGTCGGAGGAAATACTCAGGAACGACGAGCGAGAGAGTAAAGCGAGGGAGAAGAACGCCGAAAGCTCGTGCGACAGTGGAAAAGAGGCGAGGAGACAAGTGTGCACAGGGCAAGAGCGAGGCGGCAGGGAGTCGAAGGCACAGACGCGAAAGGATGAAGATCACACGCTCACAGAGAGAAAGAGAGAGAAGTGCGGTGGGATGAGAGAAACCAATTTGATCAACCTTAAAGTGGCTTGGTTGAGCAAGCGCTATTCACCCCTGCTCTCTCGCTCTCTCTCTCTTTATTCTGCGCTACGTTGATTCCTACAGCAGTATACTCTCACAGAAGCGAGGAAGCGAGAGCGACAGAGAGAGTGATAGAGTGCGCGCTAGCAGGCCACCAAGAGAAAACACCAGCAAGCGCCGATGCTACCAAAGGAGAGAGAAAATGAAAAGGGAGCAAAGCGGCGGTGGGAGGGGAGAGGGAGGGGAGGGGGCGATGAGGAGGAAAGAATGCCCTGCGTGTGTGGGCACGTCTATGTACCGGAGTGCGTGGGCTTCGTTGCAGATATTCTGATGGGCGCGTCTTGGTGGGTGGGTCGTTGAGAACTCAAGGCTGAAACAGCGAGGAAACCACGGCGGCAGACAGACAGAGAGCAACCGGTGAACCAGATCAGATGACCAAGAGCGAGAAAGAGAGGGGGTGGGGTGGGTTCGCGACAGCCGCGCACAAGCACACGTGCAGTTGCTGAGCAGAAGGACGTTTTTAGAGAAGAAAAGCCAAAAGAATAGTCGTCACGACACAGATGAGATGGTCAGACAAGAAAGCCAAACACACCGGCAGGGGGTACTGTGACGCCCACGAGCAGAGCTGCGTCGTGTGGTAGACTCGAGTCCAGTAGAAGAGGAGAGGCGAAGAGAAAGAGAGCGAAAATGGCAACAGCACAGAGCGAAAGAAGGGCGATCGAAAGACGGAGGCGGGAAAAAAAAACCCAAGTGACGGAGAGGGAGGGAAGGAGAGGGGCGGAGAGTAGGAGGGGGGGAGGTGCGTCAAACAGGAAAAGAGAGAGAGAAAAAGAGAAACAATCCAGGAAGTGATTGGCACGCAGATGCAGTTGCTGTAGCACATGCAGGCACAGACAATGCGCAGCGATGCTCGCGAAAGGGAGAAAACGGGGAGGGAGGGAGGGAGAGAGGCACAGCAAGAAGACAACGAAATTGCAGGGAAGAGACTGGCGCTCGATAAAGAGAGCAGACGGAGGAGTCAAAGGAGGGGAGGGGGAGGGGGGTAGAGTGTGTGTGTGTGTGTATACGCATGCGTTCAGGGGGAGAGGGAGAAGTAGAAGAAGAAATGGAAGAGTGAAGAGACGCACACAGACTCACTGGCAGGCAGTCAGGTGGTAGTCACGCCTGGGTCGAACAGCAAGACAGAGCAGCGCTAAGACACACACTCACCATGCACAGGAGAACGAGAAACAGAAACGAGAGTCAGACCGCAGAGGCGCTTGTCGTGGACCAGGAGAAATGAAAAATACAACACGGAAGTGAGGAACGAGTGGAAAACAGCACCAAAAGAGAAGCACCAAGGAAGACCCGCTGCAGCTTAGAAGGGAGAAAGAGAGAAGGGGGAAGGGAGAGGGGGCGAGATGCAGACCTACACAACAGCAACGCGCACAATCACTCGAAAACACATCCAACCAGAGAGAGACGTAAAACGAAAAAAAAAAGCACGCAAATGGGGGAAAAGGGAGCAGACGCCGGCGCACCACTGAAACGCCAGAGACGCGCCCGTGGAAATACCCCAGAGGCGGATGGACTGAAGAGCGAAAACAGGCAACAAAGGCGATGTACTAATGAAAGCCGACAAGTAGAGGAGGCAATAATGAGCTCCACTGACGGCTCTGCGCAGTGGAACTCCCTTGGGGGTGGGGGGTGGGGAGGGGGTTCCACTGCGCACGAATGAGCCGCGAAGAAGAGAGGGGAGTAGGTATGATGTGGTCGGAGCACTAAAAGAGGGAAGAGAAGGACAAGAGGAGCAGCGGTGGCGAGGAGTAAAACAGCGCAGACGCAGCACTCACGAGGAACAACAAAGATGAAGGAAAGAGAGGTCGATGGGAAACGAAGGGTGGCGGGTCAGACGAAGAGGAATCGTGGAAGAGGGGGAGGCGAGGGGGCGAGGTAGGGAAGGCGCCGCAACGGTAGTCCTGAGAATAGGAAAGGAAGGCGGAGAAGAAAACAACAATGCTGAACGGGAAAGGAGGGGGGAGGATCCACGTACGAGAGAAGCTGAGTTAGCCTTAACAATGCAAAAGCCCTGGTGCTCTTGTTCCGCTTTCTTCGTTTTTTGCTGGGCTTTTCCACCTTCTCTCCCTCTCCTTGATTACCCAACCGCACGCGTATGGGTGGGTGTGTATGTGTATGTGTGTGTGTGGGGGGGAGGGGGGGAATGGGTGCGGGTGTCTGCAAGCGTATCGGCGCAGTTGTACGCGTATGGTGCCTTGTATTCCGTACGCTCTTGGGTGTGTGTGTGTGTGGTGGGGGGGGGGGGGTACGGAGGAAACGAACACAAAAGAGAGGCTTCAACGCACACTCACAGGCACACGTCTATATCGCTCTATAGATGTATAGCTGTACTAACACAGAGAGACAGAGAGAGAGCGCGCGAGCGAAGGGGGAAAAAAGGTGCTCTTTACAGATTCGAACCAACGCAGCAGAGCCCCGGCGGAGAGTCAAAAAGAGCAACACGAGTACGGGGAGGGGAGGGGAGGAAAATCACACGTCTTTTGTTTCTTTGGTTCTTCTTGTGAAGACAAACACCGCCAACAACGACGACCACAATGGCAGGGCGTAAAACGAATAAAAGAAAAAGTGTGCTTACGAGAGATACGGAGAGGGGGGTAAAGAGGGGGGAGGGAGGGGGGCACTGACACAGACACTGGCAGAGGAGGCGAGAGAGGCAGGGCAAAGTAAAGCGAAAAGAAACGCACAAGAGATCGCGCGAGCAAAGACGACGAGGGCGAAAAGAGCGTTGAGGGCACGACGAGCAAAACGGGGGAGTGGTGGTGTCTAGCGAGATGACTCGGTTCGAAAGCGGGGATGGAGGAGGGGTGGCGGTGGGAACGAGAGCAAACAAAGAAAGCGAAAGCAACGACGGCGAGGAAAGGGGGGGAGAGGGAGGGAGAACAACAAAGCTGACGGTGTCGAGTGCGAAGTGTAAAAGAGTAGAACGGGGAAGGAGGAGAGGAGGGCGCGCGGTGGGACTGTGGCGGTGTTGGGGGAGGGAGGGGGCAGCAAAGGCTACAGGGAGCGGAAGGAAACAACCAAGGGAGGGAAAAGAGGCACACAGAGAGAGAGAGGGGGGGAGGAAGGGGCAGAGAGAGGACTCTCGTAAACGCTAAGGTGAAGGTAAACTCAAAGAACGAAGCAAACAAAGGAAATTGCAAGAGTAGCCGCTGAAGTACGCAACAGAGAGACGCAAGAGAGAGGGGAGGAGAGGGGGCAAAGTGAACTACAAGAGGCGAAGCAAGAAAAAGAAAGAGAGGAAAGTACCCTGTGATAGAAGAGAAGTGAAGAAATGAACACGGAAAAGAGGGAGGTGGTGCACCAGCAAGCAACACAGACGCGCACACACACACACAGAGGGAGTAGGGAAAGTAACGCTCTACTGTGCTTGCGTCAACCTCTTGCACCGTTGCTGCGTCCTACTTCGAAGTAGCGAGGCGAAGAGAGAGGGACGAGGAGAATACAGGCACAACTAAGCGACGAAACAGCGAGGAGAAAAATTGATGGTGGTGGTGGTGAGAACAGGAGGGCGTGAGGCGGGGTTCAGTGATGGGATACAGAGAGAGGAGGAGGAGGAAAGAAGGCAGAGAGACGTGAGAGACGTGAGGCAGAGGGAAGGGCAGTGAAGAAAACTAAGGCTGGGGGGCTGAGGAAGAGCTGCGGGGAGGGAGGGGGAGAAAAAAGGACGCAGAAGCACGCAAAAGGCAAAAAAAAACACGAAAACGCGTACAACCAGAGCGTAACAGAGCTGAAAGAGGCAAAGGAGAAGGCAGTGACTCTCTAGCGGAGTGAGGAGGAGAAACAACTGAGCAACAGCGGAAGATAGAGGGAGAGAGGTATCGGTGGGGCACACACACACAGAGAGAGAGGGAGGGGGAGGGGAGGGGGAGAAGAGAAAAGAGACGCAGACGATAAAGAAAGAAAAAGAGAGAGGTAGATGTGAGGAATGGGGAGGGGTGGGGGGGAAGCGAAAGATGAGAAGAACTGCTCAACGCCGAGAAGGTTCACACAAATGCACAGGAAGGGAGAAGGGAAGTTGGACACCCCACGACAGCTACCGTGCTGAGAGAGGGGGAGAGAGAGGGGGGAAGGCGGAGGGAAGGGAAGAGGTTGGTGATTAGTAGCTGTGGAGAGAAGGGGAAGGGGTACTTCACAGAGGTGCAAGCGACGTATACGATAGAACACGAAAACGAGGCACGAACACAAGAGAAATGATGAGAGAAGGAATCCAGAGCAAGACGAGAGAAAGGGGGGAGGAGGGGGAGGCGGAGGAAGAGGAAGAAAAATGTGGGAGAGGAAGAGCCACAGAAGGTAGCAGTGATACGTGCACGTCGAGCGACACACGCAGGGACGCTGAGAGAGAGAGAGAAGGGAGGAAGAAACAGACGGTGAGTCAGACTCGACTAAAACGCGCAAGCACAGAGGCACATAAGAAAGCGAGAGAGGGGAAAAGAGAGTATTGAAAGTGTGGTAAACGAAGGAAAGAAAGGGAAAGAAGAGAGGCGGTGGCGGCAGATGAAGGGGGGGAGCGGGGTGTGGAGGAGGTGAAAAAGAGAGGGGGTGGAGGCGACGTACAGAGACAGAGGCGGGGGCAGACAGAGATCCAGCGCACAGCGATACTCACACAAACACACGTGAGTGCAAAGAGAGAGAGAGAGAGAGACGCACACACACACGGCAACGAAAAAGACAACCCGCGAGAGAAAAATGAGAGAGAGGGGAAGTGGGGGGGGGGGGGGGCAAAGTAGAAACCAACAATAGCGAGTCTAAGAAAATGGTGGTGCACGAGCAACAGCCAAACAAACAAAGAAAGAGGAGGAGAGCCGAGTCACAACGACGGAGACAGGCAGGGAGATGGAAGACGAGTCTATCGATGAGTATGTTACTCGACGTCGTGCCTTCCTGGCTGTGAAAGCCAAGACGGGGGGGGGGGGGAAGGGGGAAGGGGAAAGGGGAAAGGGGAAAGAAGGGAAGGGAGCAGGAAGGCATATAACAGGTGGAAACGCGCGCTGTGGAGAGGAGGGGGATGCAACACCTGCTCTCTTGTAAGTTCCGAGCTACACAGTCACTGCGGACACGGTCAAGCGAAATCAACAAATGAACGCCCACCCTCGCGCAAGAGAAGAGAGAGACCTAAGACGGCTACCCCAAGGGCGCACCCTTTGCTCCCTCTCGCTGAGGCGTTGATGCTGCTGGTACTCGCAACCGTCAACCCGAGCACGGCAAGGGGGAGGGTGCAGCGACGAAGCAAGCAGACCCACTCGAGAGACGGAGAGAGGAGGACAAGGTAAGGGGGACGAGAGACTTGTACCTCTCACGCACACAGAGGTAAGCGTTATACGGTTCGGCCGTGCGGTAAGCTGAATCGTGCTCTAGAGAAAAGGGGGAGAGGGCCGGCAATGTATATGAGTGAGTGAACCCAGCACGTGAGACAGGCCAGTCGATGAGGGCAGTCGCTGCACCGCCTTACCTTCGTGCCCGCCCTCCGCGAATCGTATGTTTGGCCTTGCGTCGCTCCTTCTGAGGCTCTTTGTTTCTTTGTTTTTCTTATTTGCGGCCTTTACCGCCTCTGTGGCGTGGCGGTGCTTCTTCCTTCTCCCTCTCTGTGGAGGGGTGTTGCGTGGGCTAAAAGGGGTGGCAGAGAGAAGGGGCGCAGGAGGTCCGGGAGTGGTGGTGGGGGGAGGGGGGGAGGGGGGATCGCGTATTGGCACTAGCGCCAGTAGTAGCCGTAGTAGTACGAGGCGGAGGGGCGTACCCGTGTGTATGCGTGGGCAAGGGGGGAGGAGGGGGGGGAGGTGTATGTGGATGGGTGGGTGGGGTTGACAGCAAGAGTGGCGCTCTCCTCCCGCTTGTGTCCCTGGCGTGCGCGGGTACAAATGAGCTTAAAGCTCAAAAGTGGAGGAAAGAAACGCAGACGAGCGAGAAGTGTGCGCGTAAGCGGAAACGTGGGCTACCGCGTTGAGAGAGAGAGAGCCAAAGAAGACAACAAAACCTCAGCTGCCAACGACGCACGTCCGCGTAGTTGTGCAGTGGACTCGGGAAGGAGCTCCGACGTGCGATGTCAGGGGAAGAGGGAGGAAGCAGGCACAGAGCGAGGAAAAATAGGTGAGGAGAGCTGCTTACAAACTAGAAAGGAAAAAGATGAGAGAAGAATGGTAATGTCGGTCAATCGCTAGTAGGCCCCGCGACAGCAGCAGGAAATACGACGAGGGAGGTGTGCGGTAAGACCCTTTGATGGTCGCCAAAAACCTCAGCGTTAAGGGGCCTTCGGTAACGAGAAGAAGGTGACCGCGTCGGGACAGAGAAAGAGAAAGAGAAAGAAGCGAGGTGAGGTGAGGTGGGAGGGAAGAGAGATGGAAGGAGGCTAGTAGAAAATGAGGGGTGACCACAAGACGTTCTGTGAAGCTTGAATGCGTGACGACACGAACAAGAAAAGAGAAAGCGGGTGTGCGCGCGCGAGTGAGGTGGGCAGTTCGTGTGAATGTGAACGACGACAACGACAACACGAAGATCGTCACGTTTGTCGCCAGCACGCACCGTCATCCGATGAGAGAGACGAGGCGGAGAAGAGGGGGCAGCGGGAAGTAGAGAGGAGGAAGGAGACGAAGAGGGGAACGGGTGCAAGGTGAGCGAGAGGAGGTGCTGTGTACATGTCCTCGGCGCTGTCATCAGCACCGCAGATCGTGCCGGAAGTGGTGAAGAGAAGGGGGAGAGAACACAGTACTGAATGCAGTTGTAACGGCGAGCATCAGCACGCCTTCCTGACGACAGAAACTACCGAAGAAAGAGGAAAGGTGCAGCCGGGTACGCTCTCCACACAAGGCCTCTCCGCCCCCCCCCTCTCCCTGCTGAGGAGGCTTCAGTGAGTCCGACGAGGCTCATTTTCTTGGCGACAGCGTCCACTGGCGGTGCTAAAGTTTAGGTGCGCACGATGACGACGGTGTGCGGGAGAGTAGAAGTTCAGTTCCGGAGCAAAACCCCAAAAAAAGAAGAAAAAGAGGCGACAGCGAAGGCGGAGATGCGCATGTGTGCGGGAAAGTGGGGCACAACGAGGAGGCAGCACAAGGGCGCAGGTCTACCAACCAGCAGCGGAAGGACAAGGCCCGCCTTGACAGTCTCTGGCACCCCCCACACCACACCACACCGCTACGCTACAATCCTATCCACAGAGGCACCACCGTAAAGACACAAGAGAGAGCATTCCATCGTAGAAGCACAAATTCGCTGCATCCCCCAAACAAATGCGTGAAAGCCCGCCCTACGACAGGGGAGGAGTGGAAGGCAGCGGGAACTAAATCAGCAACAGCAGCAGCAGCAGTAACAAGCGAGCACGCACACACACACACACACACACCGGTCACTCAGTATCTCTGTCCAACCCCTTTTTTGCAAACATGTTCGGCTACTGAGCCGCAGTTACTTCCTTCCGGGGTGTTGGTGCTCCTCCAGTGGGCACTACTCGTCTTCAGCAAACGGCGGCGCACCTGCGTCGGTGATGGCGTAGTACCGCACCAGACTCGCGTAGCCCTCCATGTCACCAGCACGCAGGAGGTTTCCGGCATCGCAGTTGAACGGGCTATCCGACTCTGGCTCTGCCAGCAGGTTGAGAATCGCACGGCACACGGAGCTCAGCGTCCACACCGGGGACCACCGCTTCTTGAGAATATCGAGGCAGACATTGCCCGTGTTGAACTCGACGTTGGGGTGGAACACTTTCGTAATGAAGGCGGCCTTCGGGGGGACGAGGGGGTACTCGTGCGGGATGCTCAGCACCAGGCGATACCGGCCACCCTCAAACGGCGTGTCGGGTGGGCCTTTGAGAATGGCCAGCCACGAGTAAAGTCCGGGCTGCTGCGAGGACTGCAATGCGACCCCTTGGCTACTGCGCCCAGCGTCGTTGCCCTTGGAGGGGTCATACAGTTCCAGGTGGATATCCGGGTCGGGGTGCTCCGTCGCCTCCTTGAGTTCCTTCCCCAGCCGCACAAGTGGATTGGGCATATCACCGCAGGGTGTGGGAGAGGGCTGAATGCGCGCGCCTGCACGGAAGAGGGGCTGGGTGATTCACCGTGCCTGTATTTACCTACGTAATGTTGTGGGGGGAGGGGGAAGGGGGAGGGGGAGGGGGGGACGTGACACCATAAGAGGGACGCGCGCATGGAAGTGAGCGGGCACACACGGGTGGAGGAGTGGAACACGTGACCGACGACGACGAGAAGAATCGCGAGCTGCACGATGTGTTGGGAGGAGGGGGGAGGGCGGGAGGGGGCGCACAACCACAAAACGGAAAAGGGACGAAGCGAAAGAGAGGGAGGGGGGAAAAAACGAGCGCCTCTCGGATACTCCGCCTCGCGCCTCCCCCCCCTCCCTCTCCCCTCCTGCCCTCTCGGCCCGTTCCTCATTCACACGAGTGTTTGCACTCTCAGGCATTCGCGGCGCTGCCGCCTCACGAGCGGGGAAGCGGAAGTCGGCAGCGCATGACTGGACACATCCACAGAAGCGCACTCGTTGAGCAGCTCGTGACCCTCGTTGAGAGTCAGTCCCGTAGTGAATGCGGCACCAGCGCGCACCCACCACAGCGCCGATGCGGCCGGCGTTACACTTATGGTGGTTGTACAGAGCCCCGGCCTGAATGAAGTCACATGCACGGAAACGACGCTGGCAAAGGAGAGAGGCGAAAGGAGGGGGGAGGGCCCCAAGCCTGGGCGATGAGAACAAACAAGACGTCGCCGTCTGGAGACCAAAAAGGGCCGCGAAAAGAGGCCGAGCAGACAGGCGAGGCCCCTCGTCCTCTCCTCCCTGCAGAGATGTGCACATACAACCACAGCGTCAGCAGCGACGACGGGGAAAACGTACCGCAAGAATGAAAAGTTCCAACGTCTGCGGGGCCACAGGGAACGCGGCCCCGTGCACACCCGACACTCTCGCAGTGAGGGAAAGAGAGACGGGCACAGAGGCAGTCGGAGACACCCCAGTCACCCACCTCACCCTCTACGGACTGCAGAATTCATCACCGCCAGCGGCAAGACAGCGCGCCAACAACTCAGGCGCGATGGGTGCGCTACACGCACACGAGACTTGCGTACGTGGTAAAGTACTCGAGAGCGTGAACGCCGCACAGAACTAAAGACGAAGCCCACCCCCCTCAACAGCCGAAAAGCGAAACTCTGGAAGAAACTGAAGGAAGAAAGAGACGGGCAGGCGCATGCGCACCACTACAGCTCGGCACCCACACCCACACGTCCACACTTGCGCCCACTCTGCGCCGCTCTGCCATCCGCCATGCATGCCACTCGGGCAGACGGTGACACACATAGCTAAGCAAGGGAAACAGCGAAAAAGCTGCGCGCAGCGCCACCGCCTCATCATACGCACTTCACAACCAAAACAGCCGACACAGCAGCAGCAAGCACAGACACCTCAACCCACAAACACTTTACTCAGTCGCGCGCACGTGCACGCTGGGGGAAGCGAGAAAACGGCGTGGGCGAGGGGGGGGGGGGAGAGAGCCCTCTGCCCTCTGCCCCCCCCCTGCGCGAGAAACGAAGGGAAGAGGAGGAGCGTGAGAGAGGAGACAGACAGCAACAGCGAGGGAGACGCGTAGTCA
>NC_025886.1:300072-384294 GCF_000755165.1 Leishmania panamensis | reverse complement strand
ACGTGTGTGTGTGTGTGTGTGTGTGTGTGTGTGTGTGTGTGTGTGTGTGTGTGTGTGCACGTGTTCATGAATCACGGGAGGAGGGCGGAGTGCAAGGGAAGGGAAGTGAGGGGAAAATGCAAGAGAAACGAAGATGGGAAAGAGAAGGCGAAGGGTGCATGGAGGGGAGTCGGAGATGATCGAGTGAAGACAGGCGCTGGAGGAAAAGTCGTGCTTGTGCGTGTGTGTGTGGGGGGGAGGGGGGGGGGGTACACAGCGAACTTGAAAATGGAGGAAGCAAGCGCGCAGAGGCAGAATCTCGCAAAACAACACACGCACAGAGAGAGGGAGAGTAATGCACACAGAGACAACACCTGCAAACAAGAGACCAGGCAGACACACACGGGCGTCTGTACACACATCATCCGCATGCACCATCGTACAGTGGGTGCCCCACTGCGCTTGGGCATATGTGTGTGTGCGTGTCGTTGTCTGGTGTGGCTGAGTGAGTAAACGATGGTGCACATATTCGCCGAGGCATGAAAACGAAAGGAGGAAGAAAGAAAGGAGGAGGCATACGGCGGCGGTTAGCGTTCCTGCACTTCGTCCTCCTCTCGTTTCCCTATCCAATGCGCATGCGCCCGCGCACCAGCGTGCAGACGTGTGCGCAGGAAGTGAATAAAAAGAGAACGTGCGAGAGAGGGTGGAGGAAAGAGGAACACTCCTAATAGAGAGGTTGGTGGGTGTCCCCGACAGTCACCCAAGCACACACCACACTCACTGCTGCTCTGACAGAGCGCACAAAGGCGCAAGCAAAAGAGCCCAAAAAAAAGAAAGGAACGCACGCCCTCTGTCCTTCTCATGCAAACGGGTGCATCTCTGGGCTTGCGAGCGCGGTGGCACATTGGGAAAGTAAAAAAAAAAATGAAAATGTAGGAAAAGAGAAGGGAAGACTGAAATCACGAGGACACCATGAACGGTGAGAGGTGATTGCGTATCTGAGCGTCTGCGTGTATGTGTAGGGCTGTGCATCTATGCGACCGAGAAGAGAGTCAGAAAGAGAGATGAAACAAACCGAGGTAGGAAGCAAAGCCCATCGTGTTTGGTGCCATAGGCAGAGGGGGAGTCGGCGGGAGGGAGGAGGGCAGTGCGCGTGAGAAGAGAAGGGTGAAAGAGAACAGTCAACAAAGAGCCTTGCGCTAGAAAAGAGACACAAGTGCAGAACTCATCAGTGAGGCCCGACAGAAGCACGCGTGGGATGACGAACAGCCACGTAGGCGCGCGCACCCGCCAACCACCGCACAGACAGAGCAGGAAAGGGCAAGAGCGACAGAGAAGCCTAAAGAAATAGTGGGGGGAGGAGGGGGGGCGGGGCAAACGAGCGAGTGAGTCTGCCCTGCCGCTGCACCACAGCAGCGAGGGGACGAATGAGGGGGAGAGAAGGGGGGCGCGATGAGGGTGGCAGGCACTACGACGAGGGAGGGGAGGGAAGAGGAGCAGTACATAGGGGAGAGAAAGAGAAAGAGAGAGGCGTGTCTGCTCATCGACAGCTGCTGCCCTTCAAGTGGCCGCAGTGAAAACGCACTCGCCTCAAAGGGGGGGGGTGAGGGGATGAAGGGGGAGGGGAGGGGAGAGGCGTGGCGGGCCTACCCAAGACGGATGAATGAGGGGGATGTGAAAGGCAGGGAAATTGAAAGAGACGGTCAGCCAGAAAATGATGACTCAAAGATGAAGTGGGCACATTCGCCTGCACACCGACAGAGACACGGACACGGACAGGGGTACACACCTATACTGGGGTGTGTACCTCTTCTTATCTAACTGGCATCCGGGTTGCCGATGGGAACTACGCGGGAGTATAGTCGCTCTGCAATGTTTGAGGGCGCGGTGCCGGGGGCAGAGCCGGCAGCCTCGCTGGCGCACGGGGGGGGTGGCACACCCACTCATCCTCTGCTGTACCCTTGCCGTGGCGATACTTCCCCGTGCCACCGCCAGCATGGTACTCGGTATCGTTGTTCTTCGAGTGATCAGAGGATGCGTTGACAATACCACCGCCAACCGCGGCAGACGAGGAGAGCGCCATGTAGCCATTCAGCTCATCCTGTGCCAGTTGTGCCAGCTCCTCCCCCTCCCAGTTGCACAGACGCTGACGCCGGCCGTCCTCCTGCTCCAGCAAGAAGCGCTTCTCGTCGTAGAAGCGCTGCGTCGTCGTGAAGCTAAGCAGGTCATCTTCGCTTTCATCGCTGTCGACATTGCCAGTGATGGCCCCAGGAGACGAGAAACGTACAACGCCCATAGGCAGCGCCTCCTCCGATATGTCATTCGCCTCAGCATGGGCAATCGGGGAACGAGGGAAGATGGAGGACTCGGCAGTGGCGGTGTCATCGACTCCGTGCGCGGTGTTCGTTCGTAGGTCTGCTGAGCTATTGTTCTCTCCATCCGGCAGCGACAGGATGTAGTTTGGGAGGTCCTTAGATGCTGCCCGCACCTGTGGCGTCGCCGCCGCCAATGAAAGTGGGTCGTGGTGTGGCTGCTCCTTTCGGTCGTCGCGTCCTGTGCCGGTAGGGCTACGTCGGTAGCTGCCGCTGCCGCTAAGGGGCACCGAAACACCACAGTGTGACTGAGACGACGTCGGATTTATAAAGCGCCGCACAGCAAGTCGTCGTGGCGGCTCCTCGTCGTCGCGGTCCTGCCGCGGCGGCACCGGCTCACTCAGCACGACGACGGTGCACCCATCTATCTCCTCCCCCTGCACCTCCAAGTCGTCGTTTTCCATGCAGCTCTCCGGTGGTGAGAGGCAGCGCCGCGGCGCGCTTTCGATGGACAGGCTGCGCACTTTGTGGCGCTCGCCCGTGACGGGGTCCGTCTCCATCGACATATTCGCATCTGCAGTCAAGTCAATTTCGCGCTCTTCAGGTACCTCGAAGGCGGCGTCCTCGAGGTCGTTAGGGCCGGCGTAGCGCGGGCCCGCACCCTCTGCTGGGAGATCCGCTTCTAGCATCGTCGGCCCGTCCTCGGTCAGGATGCTCTCCACGGCCCTGCGCTCCGCCTGTGCGACGCCGTGCAGACATAGGTCCCAGCTGGCGCACGTCGTGTTCATGCCAGCAGCGTCCGCAGCAGCGTTCTTTTCTGTCAGCTCGAGCAGCTGCAGCCCCTCAGCAAAGGACAGTCGTACGTTGTAGCGCGCTCGCGCCTCCTGAAGCGCAACCTGATCGCGGCCCTCATCCTCCCTTTCCTCCACCACACCACCTTCGCCGGATCCACTGAGGGAAGCGTAGCCGAGCGACGCGCTCACCGAACGTCCCAAACGGGCGCTTGAAGACGGGTAGTACATCAGCGGGTGACGGCGACTCACAATGTAGCCCACAACATCGTCGCCGTCACCGATTTCTGGGAAGCCCACGAGCTGCTGACCCTTCCCAGCCTTCCACTCAGCAGCGGCCAACGGCTGATGGCAGCAGCAAAACCACGTCACCCACAACAACACACACAAAAAGGCTAAACCCACCACTGTGCACACGGCAATAACAGCAATCAGTGTACCACGGCTCAGCCCACGGCCAGCGCCGCCACCACGCGTGCAGTTCGTGCTCACCAGCGCCTCGCTCACAGTCGTGCACACGGTGTCGTCCGCGCTGTCCCACACGCACACGTGGTACGTCGACCCCGCGGGGTACGCGGACACCTTGTCGTAGTCCAGCGTCAGCTCGCACGTCCCGCTCGCCATGCTCGCCTCCCCAACAACCGCACTCGTGCGCGACGCGCCGCAGCAGTCCCCGCGCACAACAGCAAGCACCGACGTCGCACTGCTCGCGCTCGCGCCCGGCGGGTAGCACCGGTCCAGCGTGTACGTCGTGCACGCGTCCCACCCAGCAGACGGCAGCTGTATCGCAGACGCAGCGAACCGCACGCTCCGCTGCCCAGCCCACGCCCCGGGCACCGCGACAAGCGTCCCGTTCACCGGCGCACGCGCGCACAGGTACAGCCCAGCACGGTACTCGCTCGTCGCAGTCACCGACACAGACGTGCTCGTCACAGCAGCCCACGTCCCGTGCTCGCTCGACACAGACGTGCAGCTGCGCACAGTGCTGAACCCGGGCACAAGCGCCGCAGCCGTCAGGTCCTGCTGCAGCAGCATCCGGCCCGCCACGCCCACAACGAACGTCGTCCCGCGCACGTCGAAGTACGAGGCCCGCACAAGCACCACCGACTCCAGCGCCGTCGCAGCAGCACCGCCGCCACCACGCAGCGCGCCGTCGTAGCACAGCGTGTACGTGCCCGGCGCAAGCGCGCCGCCGTCGCCCCCCACAAGGTCCACCGTGCCGTAGCCCTCCACGTCCGTCGTGAAGCTCGGCATCCCGGCAGCAGACCCGCACCCGCTCGCAGACGCGCTCAGCTGGACGGTCACGCCCCTCAGGCTCGGTATGAAGACCGGCGCACCCAGCGCCCCAGACACCAGCGTCGTCGGGTGCACCCGGCCAGGCGCAACGACCACGCCCGCCAGCACCACCGCCGGCCCGCCAGCAGTCACCGCGCACAGCGACACGGTCCTCACGCTCGCCGCAATCCCCGCCGTCGCAAACGACACGCTGCCGCTCGGCGTCACCGTCGCCGCGCTCGTCCCCGCAAGCACACTCGCGCACGCGTCGCCAGACAGGTACACCTCGCGGCTCGCGCTCGTGTAGTAGCCGCTGTGCGCGTACCCGCTGTCCGCGCCAGGCACCATCGAGTACAGCGGCGGCGCACCGTCCACCACCAGCGTCGCGCTGTACTCGGCGCCGCGCACAACAGCGGGCGATACGCGCCGCACAGCCGGCGGCGTCACCGACAGGAACTGCGCCACCGCCAGCGTCTCCCCGCTCAGCGGCGCAACAGTGCACACGTACACCAGCCCCCGCACCCCAGTCGTGCGGTACGCCGCGGTCTTCGACGCGCCGCTCAGCCCCGCGGCACTCGCCGTCCGCACGCTGCAGTCGCGCGCAGTGCTGAAGAACGTCTCGCTCGACGGCGTCGCGTAGTCCACGCGCACCGCGCCGGCGCCAGCAACGCCAAGCGTCGCGTTGTACCGGCTCACAGCGGCAGTCGGCGACACAGCCCAGTTCGCAACGTGCAGCGTCGGCTGCGCAGTCGTGAACGTCACGCTCGCGTCGCCCACGAGCACCGCGCACACGTGGAACGCGGCGCGCTCGCCAGCCCCGGGCGCGTACCCAACGCTCGCAACCGCAGCGTCCAGCAGCACCCCGCAGTCGGGCGACGCAGACAGCCGCGGCCTCGCCAGGTACGCGGCGTCGATCCCGAAGCCGCCGATCGCAGCGCCGGGCGCCGCGTCCACCGCCGCAATGCTCGCGCCGGCGCCACCGTCGCACCCGCTCGCGCGCAGCAGCCCCACGGCCCCGCGGGACGCGTACGCGCCGCCGTCAGCAGCCTCGCAGTAGTACAGCGACGTCAGCGCCGCGTTCGCGCCGCACGACGCGACAGTGAACGTCGCCCTCCCGTCCACGATCGGCGTGACGCCGCCGCCAGCAACGCCCCCGAGGCAGTCCGCCGTGCGCGACAGCACCGCCGTGGCGCCACCCGTCACGCCGCCGGACGTCAGCGTCGTCGCACGGTCGCCGACCACCGCGGCAGGCGCCATGTAGTGCCGCAGCGTACCAGTCAGCACCTCGAAGGCGTCGACAGGCGACGGTCGGACGCAGAAGTGGATCCTCTGCACCGGCGCGATGTCCGTGATGGTGAGCTCCGTCGTGCCGCCACCCACCACAAAGCTCTGCGACTCCGCGGCGCTCTCGGCGCACGGGACAGACGCCGGCTGTACGGTGAGGCGATAGTCTGCGCGTCCCGCCGACGCACCGCCAGGGCCGCCAGACATCGTCACAGCGAACGGCACGTACGCGCGAATGTCAGAGGGGTCTACGGAGAGGGTCATGCCGAACGGCTCCACCACCTCCACCGTCGTGTTCGAGCCCACCACCGACGTCACCGTACCCAACGTCGCGCGTTGGCACAGAAAGTATGTGCCTACTGGAGCCGTGAGTAGTGAGTCGCTGGAGGTGGTGTACTTCGTCGCATTGGCGGAAGAGCATGCGGCGTCGGCGTTGCTAGCCGCACACCCCACGCTGGTGCAGCTGGTCAGGTAGAGTGTTGCGGTGCTGAGGAGCGGTGTGCCTACCAGGATATTCGGTCGCTGCCGCTGCGCATACCTGGTGACGGACGTGAAAGTGATCAGTGCTATGGCGCCTGCATCTGCGTAGCCGAGTGTCTTGTCGACGAGCTGGCTCCTCTGCGCCACGCACAGTCGCACCGAAGTTACTGCGCTAGAGAGAGACGGCACTATAAACGGTTGTGCAGCCCCTGTGGAAGGGATGATGCTCCCCGTGGCCAATACAGTGGCGACGCTCAGGTCCGAAGTGCAGCTGTCGGTGACTTTAATAACGGTGAATGTGTCTGCCTGGGAGAGGGACATGATCGCACTGCTGAAAAACACGTATGCTGGGAGCCCAAAGGCGAGCGGCGACGGATCAGCCGTCACCGTTGGCGCGGTGGCGACGGTCAGGGCCCCAGTTGGAACAAATGCGCCGGCCTGGCCAACACACACAAGGTACGCGGTGCCCACCGTGCTGCTGGCAGGGGTGAAGGAGGCAACGGCGATTTCGCCGGCCGTACTGGAAGGAGGCACGGATATGGGGAGCTGAATGTGCTCAGCAGTGGCGGATGTAGGACAGGTAGTCGGGCTCCTGCCGTCAGCGTTTGGTGGCACCAGCAGCGCGGTGTGGCCCCTCAGCAACGACGCGCCTGGCGCGGAAAAAGTCAGCTGCGTCAGTACTGAATCGACGGCCAGAGATGGCACGACACGGACATCCGTGCTCGCCACAGTACCAGCCACCATCAGCTGCGCTGCCGTGCCCTGTGACATGTGCTCCCCTCGGTAGCCAACGCAGAGAAGGAGGTTGCCGATGGTGGGGTATGTGAAGAGTAGGGAGGCCGTGCCAATCAAGCTCGACTGCGTCGTGGTTACCACCGGCATACCGGCCGAGCAGTCACTGTCCGTCGTCAAGCTCACTGCCGTTGATGGTGGAATTGCAGCTACGTCAAGCCGTGCTGGAATGCCTCGGATAACGCCGCCCGGGGTCACAGTAGCGTTGCCGTACACGCGCAGCGTGCGTAGCCGCATGTACGCGCTACCCATCACGCGAGGCTCCCGAACGCAAAGAAGCCAGCTGCCCGCCACTGAGAAGGACACGGGGGAGAGTTGGAAAGTGAGGCTCGAGAGATGAAATGTTATGGCACGATCGTTGCTGGCGGCGATCGCGGCGTCGCAAGTGTCATCCTCGATGAGGCTGCTGCTAGTGTCGTCATTGCTGCTGCTGGGGAGAAGAGCAGGCGTCAGGCATATGGAGGTGTTGTCATCAAACGTAACGTCGGTGTCCAGACCCACCTCCATCGTTGTATTGGTGCGTAGGGGAGGGTAGGAAAGGCCGTAGGTGCGCAGCTCTAGCAGTCCAAGCGGGTAGTAGACCGCCACGGTGGACTCACTGCTGTTACCGCCGCTCGCGTCTGTGGTGAGCCGGTTCGACACGCAATAGTAGATAGTACTCGGTGAGCTCTCAGGCACATAAAAGGGGGCCGTGCTGCCCATCTCCGTTGTGTTGCCCCCAGCAAAGAGAGTAGTGCAGCTCGAGCTAGCCGACAGCCCGACCGTCACCACAGCTGCGGGGACGTCATCGATGGCGCTGCGCGTCACCGTGGCCAGCTCGCCGAGACCCATGATGGCCGGTTGGCGAGCGAGAGAGACGGCAGGGATGTTAGAGATCACGACCTCATTTACGTAGCCCACTTCGGCGGCTAGGGTGCTGCCACGTGTGCGCACACAGGCGTAGTACGTGCCTGGCAACTCAACCGTCCACGTCATCGATGTGCTCCAGCTTGTGACCGGCGTACCGCTCGCCACGCCGCAATCGGCAGTCGTGAAGAGGGCCCCCTGCAGCTCGCTCTGCCCAGCCACAGCGTCCAGTGAGAAGGACATCGGCGTGGCGTGCTCGGCGTACATGGTGTGCGGCTGAAGGCCGTATTCCAGAACCTCGAATGTGCTACGAGCCGGCACAAACACTCCAACCCCCTCGAGGCCGCGGATGATGACACCACAGAAGTAGTACGAGCCGCGTGGTACCTTGACGGCCAGCAAGGCCTCGCCCGTCCCCGTCTGCTGATATGGCTGCGCCAGCGTCAAGCACTGCGGGTCGGTGGAGAGCGACATGTAGTGAAACGAAGTGGAGGAGCTGATGGCGACGTTACGGTGGCGAATGCCCTGGGTAGTGTAGATGTCGTACGGAGACACGCCGTACACAACTGAGCGCACTGCCATGACGGTGACGCTGTTGAAGACGGTTGGAATGGACGCACAGACGTACGTGACCGTGCGGGGGCCGATGTCCGCCGTCAGCTCGCGCGAACTCTCCAGCGTTGTCAATGACAGCCCACCCAACAGTTTAAAACAGCTGCTCTCCGTGTACAGACCCACCGTGGTGCCAACGGGGGTCGCCAGGTTGAAGGTAAAGGTCGTCACCGTACTATAATAGGCATAGGCGGGTGTCATTCGCACCACGTTCATGTGCAACGTCGCGAAGAAGGTGGAGCCGGTGGCGCTGCTACACCAGTGCAGTGCGGGAATCAACGACGTCGTCGCCGCATTCAAGCCGAGAGAGGCGGACGTGACGTTGAAGATGCAGGTTGAGCTGTTGTAGTTTACGCCGACTTGGGTGTGACCCTGCGTGCAGATTGGCGAGATCCGACTGCCGCAGTTGCTGGTGGAAGAGATATACAGCGTCCTGTCAGGGTCTAGCGAGGTGGTGGCAAGGAAGACAACATCCAGCAGCGGCTGCGCCGGCGTCGTCTGCACTATCACATCGGAGTTGGCATCGATGCCGGTAACGCCAATGCACGCCACGCCGGTGATCAGGAGGACACAAAAGAGCGCTGCGGCGCGAAGTGTATGCAATGGCGCCATGATTGATGCTTGCACGCGCGGCAGTGTGTGTGTGTGCTTTCCGTTAAGGTGAGCTATATCAGCTGGCCCCGAAGATGCGTGCTTACCTCACCGCTTCGCCCGATAACCTCCGTCGTTCTTCTTTGCGGCCTGTTGCTTGCGAGCCGGCTTACGCCTTGGTCGTGCCGTGCCAAAGAGAAGGGGGAGGAATGGCCACGTGCCCGCTATGCGTATGGGTGCGCCAGTTGAAATCACTATTGCGACTGCTCGCTCTTCACAGGTTGCGAGAGAGAGAGAGAGATGGGGGGAAGGAAGAGACCACGAGAGCCAAATCAGCGATTGCCAGGCAAATAATGAAACGAGAGAACAACAGAAATGAGGTCAAGAGAGAAGACGAGGAAAAATCAGCACAACAAACGGATGAAACGAGAGGAGAGAAGAAAAGAGAGCGGTGATGGGTGACAATCCGCTCGCACACACACACACACGAAAACTGAGACGCAGATGCAGACGCAGGCGCACCTAAGTGCACTGCGTGTGTGTGTGTGTTGCTGCTGCTGCTGCGCCCCGAGGCGAATGCAAGCCGGGAAAAATATATATCTGAAATGGGAAAGGAGGAAAAAAATGTAGAGGGGAGGCTGGACGTTTCTATGAGTGGCAGCGACACACGCAACGGTGGGAGACGATGAATACTTTGAAAGAGAGATGGTGACGCCAAGGCAAAACAACACAACGCACATGTGATGCTCACAGGGGGAAGGTTGAGGGGGAGGAGGGGAGGGGGGGTAAAGGATGTGGGTGCGTGTTCACCTTCAATAGACTTCGTTTCGAGTCAGAGTAGGAACATAAAAAAATATATTTATATATTTATATGTATATAACTGTGTTCTTTTCGGGCCCTCTCTTCCTCGCCTAGTGACTGAAAGCGAGAGAAAAGAGGGAAGGAAGGGGGGAGGGGCAGTCTTGTGGAGCTCACTCAGATGGTTCGGCTCGAGTCGCTTGGGGGTGGTCTATCTTGAAATGAAGCTCTACTGTTCGAAAAGGACTGGACAGAGAGAGAGAGGGGGGAGGGAGGGGGGGTAAGGAAATCAATCGATATACATATAAAGGAGGAAACGCACACTCACACACCGACAACAAAACAGAAGGGGAGGGAGGGAGGGGGGCGGGGCGGGGTGAGTGAAGAGAAAGAATAAAACAGCGTTGGTGTGCAGGTAACTCCGTTCCAGGTTTTCAGTGAGAAAAGTCAGAGGGGAGAGAGGCCTGCACGTGTGCGCGTTGGGGGAAGGGGGGGGGGCAAAATCGAAACAGCCGGGAGAGAAAAGGGAGTCGGACAGCAAAAAGAGACGAGGAGCGGGAACAATGAGAAAGAGAGAGACACCGATACCTGCACGTGCGTTTTCCTTGATGTTTCTTCTATGTCTACACACGCGGGAAGAGAGGTGTGTGTGTGCGTCTATTGTGTCGGCGCGTATGGTCCCTCAGTATGTCTCTTTCGTAGCCAAACGCGTCTCCTGTCTGACTCTCTGTTGTGCAGTGGTATTGCCCTGCAAGTGGTCTTGTGGGCGTAAAGTAGCGTCTGTGTCTTCGACGTCGCGGCTGATGAAACGAGAGAAAAAAATGAGTGTGCGCCGGACGGAGGGCGTAGGGTGGGGGGGTCTATTGTAGCTTAACGAGTCACTAGGAGAAGGAAGAAAGGCGGGAAAAGAATGAAGGGGCCGACAACTTCACAAAGAAGCGCACGTCTGACACACGCACGCGCGCACGTGAGAGACGTGCACGGGTGGAAATGACAAAAAGACACGGAAGAAGGTTGCACGGACAGCGTCAATGATGAGGCGGCTGGATGGCAATGACCAACGTTTTTCGTGTGCCTCTTCGCCTCTGACGCAGCAACAACCAACAACGCGTCGTGCTCTTCGTCGTCCCCTACAGCCAACCCGAAATGCAGAAACAAATGAATAAAGGAGCAAGCGAGAGATACGGAGGGTACGGTATGGACACGAGTGAGATGTGCCGTGGGTCCAGTTGGGCTGTTACTAAGCCTGCCAACCAGCCGTACCGCCTCGCTCTCTTGCGTTTCGCTTTCGATGTGTTTGAGCTGGACGAACGTAAGTGTGTGCCTGTGTGTGTGTGGAAAAGGGGGAGGGGGACTCGTTGACTCCTGACGCACGGGAACGCTGACAACGACACTGTGCGCCTCACCGCGGGGCGGGGGGGGGCGCAAACGAGGAAGAGGGGGATGAACAACGATGAATGGGTAGACAAGAAAAGTTGTACGTGGGTGAGGGTGAGGAGGAGTGGGGAAAGGGAAATCTGGCTGCCCAATACAACACGTACGTGAAAAGGAAGCACAATAAAGCGACTCCTCGCCACCACCGCGGAGACGTGTGTGCGTATACGTTGTTGGAAGCAGGGGAGAGAAATATGTGCGCACGGGTGCGAAAAAAAAAAAGAAAAAGAGGAGGAGGAGGAGGGTAGGGGGAAAAGTTGGAAAGATGAGAGGAGGCGATATAAAAGAGAGAGACAGGGGAGACATGGCACGAACGTACGTCGTGTCTGTCTGCTTGTGTGGGGGGAGGAAAGAAAGGCAGTCGCAGGTACGCCTCCCACCCCCTTCCCTTCCCTTCCCTTCTCTCTTGCACGGAGATGAAGAAAAAATGAGGGAAATGGACAAGGAGACCAAATAGCCTTCCACCACAGTCATAGGTGCCCCAACGCCACTGCCGTCAAACGGAAAGAGACGAGACAGAGGTGGGGAGGGGGCACGTCTCATGGCTGGCAGTGGCCAATCATCTCCTGTTAATTCTTGCTTGTGGCACTCCGTAAAAAGAGTCGATCATCAGAGGAGAGGAGGGAAGTGAGGGAGTACATGCCAGAGGCATCCTCCAACTCTTTTCCGTGCCTTCCCGCTTCTGGGGGCCTTTTCGTGTTGTTGTTTTTTTCGCGATGAGCGGTGCGTATGCGGTAGAGGTAGGCGTAGAGGTACCACCATGAGCTCTCCAGCACACACACACGCACGCACACACCTTCCCTCCATAAGTAGAAAAAAACCGTCCATCAGAGACGAGCCGTTGTTAGGTGAGAACAGAAAAGAGCGCAAGCGCACCGAAGAAATATATGCGCATGCCCTGGGCATACACATAGGCATTACACATTCGTAGTACATAACAGCAGTACTACGCGAAGGGGGAAAGAGGAAAACGAAGGTGAAGAGAAGGGAAGGGTAGCCCGTGCCTGTCACCGGGTGCATGTGTCCCCTATGTCGGCTAGTGGATGGTGTTGCACGCAGGCGGCGACGCTTCACCGGAAAGGTACTTAGAGCGAGCTTCGCAGGCAAGGGAGTTGGTGCTATGGACTTGATATGTGGTCTGTCTGTCTGCGTGTGGGTGTGGGTGGGTGGGTGTGAAGGGTTCATGTGGTAGCCTCCCTCTTCTTCAGTGAGAGAAGTACGTCATTAATCATCTTGGGTGGCGTAACTCTTCGAGTTCACCCAAACCCCTTGACCACCGTAGAACCCCCCCCACCCCTCCTTTCAACGAATCACAGCCGGTTTAGTCGAAGATAAGGCACCGCTTGTTGCTGGGGTCCAGCGGCAAGGAGTTGGTTGCAATCCAGCACGAGGTGGTGCATCACACTCCGATAGGACCACCTTAGTGTTGCGCCTCGTCACCTCTCGGCGCGGGTCAAGCGCTCTGCTGTCGAATCACCCATAACGAAGGCCACGCTCTTAACCAGAGCCTCCGGTGGCCGCTAGGAGTACTGTGGGGGAGCAGCGCTGCCACAACATGCTAGGGCTGCCACAGTAGCAATTAGCCACACCACTAAAAAAATAAAGAACTGAGCACGGCATGCAGTGCTGCTGTGTAGTGCTCGCATAGCCAAAAGACGATGGCGTTGCCTACACCACGCTCGCGCTGGCGCAAAGGTGGGTTTACCAGAGATGCAAGGAGAAGCAGCATCACAATCGCCTTCAGAGGACGCAGTTGAGTGAAAAACACTGAGGAAACACAAAGAAACGCGAAAGGGGAGAGAGAGAGAGATCAGCGTCCCCCGACGCTTGTCTCTTTCCTTGGCAGGAGCAAAAAAATTGCCAGAGATGACAACAGAAGGGGAAAAGAAGCCAGAAAAGGCAAGCCAGACAAGAGAATGTGAGGTTGAGAACAAAATGAGGAAGAGTACACACGCACACACGAATTGGCCACCAAAGTTGCATTGCGTGCTGCGCTCCTTTTGATTGTTGCCTTTTTTTTTTCCCTCGCCTTTTCTTTGACTTAGCATCTCTTTGGTTTGGTGGCAGGCAGAGAGAGAGCATAATGCAGCTAAAAGAAAAAAAAAACTAAGTGCAGGGAGCTGCAGGAATCTGTATTGCTCCGCACAGGCATCACCGCAACACGTGCTGTGATAACAAGCAACGAACTCCTATGAGGCACTCTGCTCAACACCTACATGAGCAAACAACGCAACGCACATCAGTGTCGCGACATCGTGTGCCTCTAGAATGGGTCTGATTTCACTCCTGCGAGTAGCCTGCAGCGAGTGACGGAAGTGTGGCTGACCTTCATTTGTATTGTTTGGTGCGTCCGTTCGTTTGCCTGCCTTTTTCCTGCTGATACTCGACGTAGATGGCGGAAGCCTTTAAGGAAGGGGAAAGGGCGAGTTTCGATGCGAAGAGAGGGAGGAAAGGGAGAGGCAATACGCCACTTTACTCTCACTCCCATTCTAGCAAGCCCTCCCTTTGCATAGCGTCACCAGCGGTAGCAGAACCAGTAGAAAATACTAAATGACTTCACGCATAGATGGCAACGAGAAGGGAGAAATCAGGATACGTCTGGGGATAGAGAAAGTGCCTTGGTGAGGAGTAGAAACCTGTGTTTGGATGTTCGCATCCGTGTGGGGGGTGGGGAGGGGGGTGTTTGCCTCTTGATGCAACGCCCGTATGCCTCCTTCTCACTGCAAAAGACAACACGAGCGTTAAACAACGGAAATAAGAAAAGAAGCCCTGCAAAGGGAAATTCCCCTCCTCTCCCCCACCCCCTCTCTCTCTTGCTTAGCCTCGTGTACCCTCGTTGCCTCGCCCCCCAAGAGGGGAAACAAAAAGTAAAATCAAAGAAAGTGACGACAAAAGAGCTTGACTGCTATTGCCTCTCAACTGCAGTAGGCCTCAACAATCTTGACGACCTCTGCCGAGAGGGACTCACACACGGATGGATCAGTGGCCTCCGCGTACACACGCACAACTGGCTCCGTACCGCTGGGCCGGACAAAGGCTCGCGCCGCCTCGCACCGTGATAAAGCCAACGAAACAGCGGCATCAATTTCATCCTGCATACCAGTAGGTGACAGTGCTCGGCGCTCATCAAGAGTGGTCGTGATCCGGTCACGGTGTGCCACAGTGACCTTGGTTTGCTTGCAAGGATGATCAACGTACAAGTCGGCCCAGTCCTGAAATGTCATGTTCAAGGCCCTCAGAGCGACTTCACACATCAGAATATCGGCAATCGCATCGCCGCAGCACTGGGACACCAAACGCCGCATCGCGGCGAGCAGTGCTGCTTTTTCAGATCCGGTCGAAGCAGCCTCTGTGATCACCTTTTCAGATATCAACACTGTACCGTGACCGTTTGCCTCAAAGTAGATTCCCACGTCGCGCGCGCGCGCAATCGGTTGGAGATTTTTGACTCCTGTAGCAGCGGTGTACACTTGCATACGGAGCTGCTTCTCAAGAAACTCTGTAGACGCACCGTTTGCGTAGGCTGTCTGTACAACACTCACATCTAATGCCTTCATCTGCTCTTCACCAAGCCATTTATGCAATAACATTGCATAAAGGATGGAAATTCGATCACCGTCCAGCAAGACCCACTTGTAATCTCGCTTTGGGTCATAAAGAAATGCAACAACGCGGTCCGCATCGCCATCGAGGGAGTAAAAGTGTGTGGCAGTAGGATTCACACCTGGTGGAGAAGCGCTCGGCCACGCAGACATTGCGGCGGAGGGACTTGTATGTTGTTTTGCATAGTCGGCCCCGCATTTGGTGTTCAGCATCGTTTTATCTTGGCAGTTGCAGTCCACCAGGTGCACCTCAAAAAAGGTCGCCAACGCTGTGAAGTCAGATTGCTGTTTTGAAGCAGCAATGAGCTCCCTCATCATTAGGGAGCCGATACCGTTGGCACAGTCAACAACAAGTTGCTGTAGATGACCTTCTTTCTCACACAGCTGCGAGCCCGCACTTGCAAAGAGATACATCTCCTCGAAGCCAGCTAAAAGCTCTCCATAATAGGATGGAAACTCTGACTCATCCCCTAAGCCGAGTTCATTCGCTTTCGCTATCGCGAAGTGCATGTAAGGCGTCGAAATAGGCGGGTAAGATCTGGGGGTGATATTCTGTAAAAGACGCAGCGTCCTCAGTCCTGCATTTACGATTTCTTCACCACTCGGTCTCGTGTCTCTGGAAAAGTGTACTTGACAGCGCGAGTATTGTTTGAGCTGAAACGCATTAGGATCATGCGCCAAACAGTCCATCATGACTTGTTTCAAGTCGCTTCCGGACGGGGCATTCGCCGCACGTGTGCACCACTCCTCCCAGGATGCTACAAGCATTCCTCCGTCAGGATCAATAATTTTGAATCCGTTATCCATATACGGATTGTGAGATGCCGTGATCATAACGCCCACCGTGCAAGGTGCATTGTGACCTGCTGCTGTTCGTTTCCCTTGATAGTACATACATCGGAGAGCAGCTATCATGGAAACACGGGCTGCCACCGGTGGAAGAAGTGCAGCATTAGAGCGGAACCCTGCCGTTCCATATGTGAGTGGGTTCTTCGCAGGGTCGTGACGCAGAGGAAACTCAGAGTTAATAATGCGCATCAATTCATCGAAAAACATGCTAGTGAAAATAGCATGTGAGCTCGATGATGCTGCTTGCTCGAACTCCATTGTAGTGGTGTAAAAAGCAGAGCAATATCCCCTTCCAATTTCACTCCGTCGTTACATCTGTACTCTATTTTTATTTTTCGAAGATATGCCAAAAATACGCAAAGATGGTAATATTAGCGGGGTAAAATGCTATGGGATGAAACAAACTGCATACTTGGAATATAATTTATATTTTTCCTTCGATATGTACATATTATTTGAAGGATGAAAAGATAAGTGAAGTTGGGCAAGTAAGAGTGAAAAGACACATATTTTTGTTATTTGTAAAAATCATGATGTAGACGACTAAAGATATTTACTGAGACACTAGTCTACAGAGCAAGTGGTAATGCTTATTTTGTCTCCCTCCTTTCCACCGAGCTTACTGCGAGGCTGCAGACTGTTGAGAAAAGACATAAGGCCGACAAGGGTTTCGCTTCTCAGTTATTATTGTTATTCTAATTATGTTTTGGGGGGGATAATGTCTCGTATATAGCACATACAAAGCACGAATAACGCAGTTTGGGAGAACTCCAAGTTTTGAAGACTTGGTAGTCGGTGCATCACAGAAGCGTAAAATTAGTATAATTAGTCCTGTAATTTATTTCATTTTGTCTGCCTGGCACATTGTCAAAATCAGATCACTGCTTGATCGCGCGCAGCATGCAAAAATAAGGAGTGTGCCATCTGTAAACCATCGGCAATAAATCCGCTGATCCCTCCCTCGGCGGTATTCTTTATTCATTCCAAGCAAAGCTTATTCGCTACAACCTGAATGAATCACCTCTGTATATGGTCTTTGTCCAAAAAAAAAAATATATATTTCATTAACTCTCTCCCGTTCATGGAAACCGCTGGAGGCACATCTTACACGCACACACACACAGAAAAAAATACGACATGTAAGAAAAACAACGCAAGGAACAGCACATCAGTAACGCCGCGAAGGCGGCGCAGAAAGTGGTGGTGGGCCAGATGGTGGAGGTGGACCAGGGGGAGGAGGTAGCCCAAGTGATGGAGGTGGGCCAGGTGGTGGTGGATCTCGAAGAGTCTTGGGCAAACAACGTTGCGTAGGTGGTGGCCCAGAAGGTGGCGGCGGATGCGGTGGTCTCGGAGGTGGTGGAACTGTTTCACGAGCGTATGCAGTTGACTGCGGAGGTGGGGGTCCTGGTGGTGGTGGTAGCGATGGCGGTAAGCCTGAAGATAGCGATGGCATCGAGAAAACAGCTTGTGGGGGTGCGCGTGCACTGTTCGCATTTACGGTAGTGCAACGTTGCTGCTGAGTAATATCCGATGTAATGTAGGAAACTTGCGTAGAGTGATGCTCCGGTACGCCAATATGTTGCTTTGGCGTAGCTAGGATACTGAGCTTGCCTACCTGTGAAGGATCCAGCATGCAGCAGAATACTCGTGGATCGCGCAAAAACGCACCAGGACAAATATTTAATGGAATGCACACAAAAACTGTCTGCGCCGCAGAATCCGGAGGAAATGATGAGAAGCTATGCTGCAAAGGTACTACCGGCGTCGTAGAAATTGAAGAAGGCGCAGTTTCCGGGTTCCATATTTCCTTCGATAGTGATTGCTCGGCCGGTGATGTTTGTACCTTTGGGGACATAACCTCCTTTCGAATTTGCACTATACGAGAAGTAGCGCATGCCTGTGTCTTGATAGTTTCTTCCCTGTATCTTTTGTGATGCGGGGAGTATTCCTGTGGTCTTCCGTGCTGCGCTGAGACGTTAGTTGGTGATTGTGCTGGCGGTGGGGAAGGGGCACCAGGTTCGGATTTCAGGGAGTCTTTGGACTGCTGATACCTGAGCATCACTGGTGAACCACCTAGTTCGTGCTGCACAGCCACAACACGCTCGACATCAACGTGATCAAATGTTAACCAGCCGTAGCCAAGAGAGAGACCGTTCTTGTCTCGCTGGAGTTGCAGACGAATACCACTGCCGTATTCACGAAAATGGTCTTCGACAACATCGCTATTTACATGCCTCGCGATACCAGATAGAAAAAAATTGTGGCGTGTGCTGCTCGACATGGTGTGGGAAACTGCAAAGGTAAGTGTGGGTGCCCAAAAGCGGATCAGAAGTGGCAGAAAAAAAAAGAGGAACAAAGGAGAAATGGATATGACAAGGTAACGGAGAAAGACGAATCAATACTCCATGCTCGCTTCGTTTCATCCTCTACAGATGTGTCGGCATCTCTTTCCTGTTTTCCGTTTGGAATCTTCAGAAGCGTGCACGCGCTAGCTCGAGGTTTCACGGTTTTTGCTTGCTGTGTTATGTGGCAGTGGATGTCCGAAAGGCACAGTTCAGGGGGCACCTTTGAACCGTCTCTCACCATCCCCTTTGCACCACTCTGAAGCATGCCGGTGAACTCCCCCGAGGCTTTTTAAAATGCTGTGTGATTTTTGTCCCCCCCCCCCCCGTCCGCCCCCGGGCGACGACGAGCCTCAAATGCAGTGGCAAAGCCGGAGAGCCATAGAAAACGCCTTGTTGACAGTGACACCACATAGTGTCATCAAGTCCGTGTGGCTCAATGGAAGAGCATCTGACTACGGATCAGAGGGTTGCAGGTTCGAATCCTGTCACGGATGTTTTCCCCTCGCCAGGGGCCCGGCCTGTGCGCGCGAGGCGAGGGGGAACGCGCCGCCCCGCCTCCCTCCCCGAGGAAACGACGCAGCCGAAAAGCGCGGAAACTACAGGAGCCACCCCGCCGGGCGACGGGTAGGCAATGCCCACGCAGAGGGAGGCAAATGCGGAAAGCCAGCTGGCCGCAGAAACGAAGAAAAGGGGCATTTGCGGAGCTCGGTGGAAAGCGGCCCATTTGGACAGCGCGGGGGGGCGGCTGAAGGGGAACGCTTTGCATAGTGACGGGCGCCCCCCCGCCAGACGCATGCGGTTCTTCGGCATTCCCCCACGCCTGGGCGAACAAATTTCGGCGCGTCTTCGCTACGCTCGCGGGTCAGATTTGCCCTTCTAGCTGAGGTTTGGTCAGGGCCAAACCGCATGCATTCGCCGTCGCTCGTCTCTGCGGGTGGGCGTATGAATGTTTCACTTGGCATCGTGTCCAGTATTGTATGCATCACCCTCGGTGCTTTCAGCGCCGGTGGGTGCAAGGAAACTGAGGGAAGATCCCCCTGGGTTCTTCGCGGAGGGGTGGCTTCCCAGCACGTCGACTGCGGAACAGAAAAGGGCCCAGCACCGGCCTAGAAGCCCTCCGCAGCGGCTCTTCCTCCACAGTTGCGCTTCAAGAGCGCTGATCCCTCGCTGAGCCCTGCATAGAAAAACAAAAGCTGAGAGAAGTCTGCCACCCGCCAGACCGCGTTGCCACCAGCGGGGACAGCCTTTCAAGTGCCGCCCGCATAGCGGAGACTTCCCAGACCCGAGGAAAGGCAGTGCCAAGTTGTCGGCGGCTCGCGGCGCGTGATACCTCGAGTGGTGCCGCAGTCCTTGGCGAGGCTGCGGGGCAGGCCATTCACCAAGCGTTGCTGGATTGCAATGTAAAAGAGCACCACATCTACGCCCCCTCTGAGAAGTAGAGGCTTCTTGTGTGCGCGCGCGGCCAGTTAAGCCAGTGGCCTCTTCCGACTCCGCCGAAGCCGTGGTGCGTCCCCTGTGCTGCCGCGATTGCAGACTGACCCGTGGCCGGTGCGATACGCAGTGTCCGGTCTCTGGCCCCCACCGACCCTTCTGACAGCAGGGACTGCAGAAACAGCATCGCCGCTCGGGTCTCTGCGTGTGCCGAGTGATTCGCTGTGAGATACCCATGGTTTGTCAGCGGGTCCGCAGCCCGCCCTTGCGGCTGGACTCCGCCGAACCAGCTTGGCGGGCGCACGTCTGTACTAGCGCGTCACGTCCACAAAGAGGCGCTGCGGTGGACGTCGACACTTCATCCGCCCCAGCTGCAGCAGCGCGTCCTCTCGCGGCAACGGCGCCCCTGCCGCATATGGCCCGCGGAGCTTCGCATCCTTTTCATGGCGGGTCGTGAGATGTGTACATTGAACTCGCCGGCGAGTTCTCCGAACCCTCGGATATTGCCCGATCCTTCGTGCGGAGTGCCACGCCAGCTTCAGGACGAGTGCGGCGCGCGGCTGGGTTCCCGAGAGCTCCTTGTGAGGTGTCTTCGTCTCCTCGCGGCGCTCGCTGCTCAGAGCTCCGGCGACATCGATCAATCGCATTGGTCTGGCTGGCTCCCGTGCAGGGGAAGGTGGAGTGGGCCCACCCCCTTTTTACCAACACAGGGGCTCTTGAGGCGGTTGACCACATCCACTCTCGCACCCCTGCCGCTCGCACGCCCAGGTGGAAATGACCGCCTTCGCCAGGTCGAAGCTCAGCAGGGTGCTTGGCATCAATCGCAGTTCTCTCAACCATCGCATGTGGCCCGCTCGAACCGCTGGTGATACCGCTGCTCACGTCAC
This sequence comes from Leishmania panamensis, assembly GCF_000755165.1. Taxonomy (NCBI): domain Eukaryota; phylum Euglenozoa; class Kinetoplastea; order Trypanosomatida; family Trypanosomatidae; genus Leishmania; species Leishmania panamensis. The sequence continues at coordinate 363,985 of NC_025886.1, read as the reverse complement.
CGTGCTGACATGTGCGGGTCTGTCCGAGTAGATGCACCGTCCCTCACGGCCAGGCGCACCCCCCTCCCACCCGCTCGCGTCATTGTTGGGGAGAGAATCGCCTCGCTGTAGAGCGCCCCAGCCCTTGTTCTCCTCTCCACGCACGGCGACAGCCAGGGAAGAGTTGTTGACAACAGGAGTTGCCTTACCGGCAGCCGGTGCCCCTGCCGTATCGGCGGATGTTGCAGCAAGGGATGCGACTACCTTTGGAACCGGCGGCAGCCGCAGTAAGTCCTGGACGGCGAGGCGTGAGTAGATCGTGCTCAGGCGCTTGTTTGAGAAGGGCCTCATGTGCGGGGCGAGGAGGTACTTGAGCACTGCCTCTCCAGCCGCGAAGCCGTACACGACACAGTCCAGGAGCGAGTTACCGCGGTGCCGGTTCTTGCCGTGCACCCGGCCAGCGGCCTCGCCAGCACAGTGCAGGCCAGGAATCGGTCTCTTCGTCGTTACACCCAGCACCTCGGTGTGTTCGTTAACGTGCAGACCGTTCATGATAAAAGTGCCTCCGTCGCGGTGCATCGTCTTGCCAAAACGATGAGGAGGGAGGGGGGAGAGGGGGGGTGCCGCGATTGTCGGCCTTGGGTGATGCTCTCGCGTTTCAGCATGGCGCCGCGGACCTGATCGCGGCGCGCCATCTCGTCCATAAAGCGCTGCCCGTGTCTGACCACCACGATGCCGCCGGCTCCGCGTGTTGCCTCTGCCCTTGTAGAACTCGACGTGGCTGTTTGAGCTGCGCTGGTCGACGAGGTCGAACGGGTGTACCTGAACATGCGGTCCGTGTCGACGAGACCGGCGGCAACTTGCTTGGCGACCTTGACGCCGTCGCCGGTCGTGTGATCGGTGTTCGTCGCCGAAAACTTCGTCAGTTCCGGGTCGGAGCGGGGGCAACGAGTGGCATTTCATTCTCAGCAAAACGTCTGTCGCAAAGCCCCCGCTGGAGTCACCATCGCCGCAGCGCTGAGCCTCATTGGGCAGTTGTCTTTGCGGTCCTCGAAGGCGACAGTGGTGACCGGGCCCATCCGCCGGGCGGCACACGAAGCAGAGCACACCTACATTTATGAAGATGCGGTCCCAGGCGAGGTTTTCCTCCATCGCGCCCCTCGGTGCATACGTGATGGCCATGCCAGGGGAGCTTCTCCTTGCCGCGGTAGGTGCAGGTACGGCTGTAGCCGCCCATGAAGCCAAACCTCGACAGGTCGCATGCGAAGTAGTGAAGGCAGTCCAGCGACAGGACCGAACAGTTGCGCCACCTCCAAGACAAGCGGCGAGGTGGGGAGCCGGGCTTCTCCTCCCGCCGACACGCCGTGGAAGCGGCGGTGCGTGTCCTCAGTGAAGAGCCTCACACCATCGAGCGTGCCGGCGCCGATCTGCGCCTGCGTCGGCGTGACGGCAGCACCACTAGATGTTGTAGTGCAGGCCTGGGTGCGCTGAGCAGAAGCTGGCAAGGTTTCCGCTGAGAGCTGATGCTGCAGCTGGTGTCGCCCTCAATTGGCGGTTGATGCGACAACATGGCGACTGCTGAAAAGGGCGAAGAGGTGGATGGAGGGGAGGGCGAGCGAGAGAGGAAAAGAGAGAGCAAATAATCACAGCGGCAGGAACAGCAGTATCGAGTATTACTAAACCCAGTGCGGGAGTGGATACGCCGAGGCTGACGCGCACCTGGCGACCAGAGTCAGCTCTCACGAGGCGCCGAGAGAGTTGGGGGCGGGAAGCGAAAGAGGAGGAGCTGATAGCGGGAGTCGATAGAAACGATTGGGGGAGGGGAGGGGGAGGGGCAGAAACACGAGGGGAAAGGAAAGGCGCCGAGAGACGGGGCAAGAGTGAGGGAGAGGGAAGCACCCAAAGTGAATGCGCTCTTGCGTGTGTTCGCACGTGCGTGTTGCGGGAAAGGGGAGGGGGGGAGTGTGTGCCACGGCGTTTTAGAAGTGGTGCACTACAATGTGAGGGAAGAGAGAATGGCGCAGGGTAGACGTCCTTTGGCAAGCAGAAAAGACAGTGACCGCTTGACGAGCGAGGAGGAGGCGGAGGCGGAGGTGGAGGTGGAGGAAAGGGGGTAGGAGGCGTGACCGCATAGTGAGCCAAGGATACCGGCACAACGTCATTGGGGCCTCCTCAATGACTCACCGAGAGCACGCAAGCAGTGAGCGAGAGAAGACAGGAAAGGAATGGTACCTCAAGTGGAATGCCGTGCGATATGCGAGGCCGGAAGTGCCACTCGTCGGGTGTCTGCGCGTGAGCACCGCGCAGTGTGCAGGTGTATACTTACGAGAGGAAGAGAGAACAGTCGCCCTATACCGCGCACATCATCAACAAGCGACCCGAGAAGACCCACAGAGATACACGAAGACCACAGGCGTGGTGAGAAGAAGGGGAGCAAAACAGAGTGCGCCTGTGGAGATGTGTATGAGTGAGTTTTGTATGGGGGTGTCTGCGTGGGACACATGAGCGCCTATAGGCGTGGCCGTCTATGGTCATCCGCCCTCTCCATCCAAAAGGCGGTGGTGAAACAGAAGAGGCGCCATCGCGTTGAGGAGGCAGGGAGAGGGCTCTATGGAGGGCGGTAGTGTGTGCGAGCGTCTGAGATGTGGTGGGCAGTGCTTCGCCGACTGCATGCATGTCTGCGAGGACGCACCGGTGCGAGTGGTCAAACGCCTTTGTGTATATTCTTGAGCGCGCCTTGAGGCCCCTCTCCGCCCTCCCCCCGCCCCGTCAAGCGCCATGCGGCAGGCCCCTGTGCGTGTGTGTGTGCTGAAGGGTAAACTAAGACGGGGAGGCGAGCAGGCGAAAATAGGCTTCGGCTGGGGGAGAGGTAACACGGCAACTCGGCGGGGGAGAGTAGGGGGGAGGTGAATAAACACGGCCCAACGCGGAAAGATAAACGAAGTGAAATGTCGTCTCCAGTGGATGCTGATAAACTCGTGCGCACGCGGGGGCGGCACTGATTTCATGCGGCCTCACATGTAGGGAGTATTGCCGTCCTCTCGGGACTCGAAGTAGTCGCGCATGCGGCAACTCTCCACGTAAGCGTCATGGCTGCTCTCCTCCTGCAGCCGCTGCGCAATCTCCTTCACGACAGCCACGTCCAGGCCGCTGAAGTCAAGAGCCGTATTGCAGCACGTCTTGGCCGGCTTGTGCGCTGTCGAGGTTACCGCCGCGGTCGCCTCCCCCGAGGACGCCCCTGTTGGTGTGGTGCTCGACGCCTCTTCGTCGTCCGCATCGTCGTAGCACAGCCACCGAGCGCAATCCTGCGCACCTCTGCGCTGCCGCAGGTGCTGCGTCTGCTCCACAAGCTTCGCGGTGCGCAGACTCTGTGCGCGCGTATTCTCCGACAGCAAGGTAGGCGTCATCACACCCTTTGCGGGCGTCTTCGGCTCTCCAGGCTTTGCCACAGTGAGCAGCGCGGCTGTGGTGACTTCACGGGCAGCAGGCGATGGTGTCGCACGATCGTTCGTCTGCGGTCGCATTGGTGCTGCACAATCGGGCCAGGCGCGCTTCCGAGGTGCCCTGCGGGGGCGGCGGCAATCCTCATTGCTGTCATTTACCATCTCCTCGGCTTGTGCGGCTTCCCCGCCACCCTTGGTCTGCTCGCCGGCGCGGTTATGTGGCGATGGAAGGTGCAGTCCCGCGGCGCAGAGCTCTGCGGGACTGAAGCCGAACTCAAGGAGGTCCGCCACCTGCACGAGCCCGGTGCTCGTGAGCTGCTCAATCATATGCTGCTGCTCCCGCATCAGCAGACACGTGTGTGCGTCATTGCCGCTGCTCCTGCTATTCCCCTGCGGTGGCGGTAGCAGATGAGTGGACGTGGGCCCCGACGATGACACCGCCGCAGAGTAAAAGGCGCCATGTGAGGTGGCGCGCGTTGCCGGCAAGGGCTCAGCGGCAGGGAAGCTGGCAGAGAGTGAAGACATCGTCAGTGTAGAATGTGTGCGTGTTGCACCGCCGCCTACGTGCTCGAGTTCGTAGCACGAGCGTTTATGCCGGTGAATCGATAGGCGGGGGGGAGTGGAGGGGTGTATGAGCAGAACATGGAAGTAGAAGTATGCCGCCGGACGCGTCCCTCCAGCGGAAGCCGCGCCCACGGAGCGAAAAGTAAAAAGGGGTAAGAGGCAGAGGGGTTGCCGGAGTGCGTGGGGTGAGTAGGGCAACGACGTGGACTAAAGCAACGAAGCACAGCAGTGAAGGTGAGGAAAAACAGAAGGCGAGAAAGGCTGAAAGGAAAGAGAGGGGTGGAGTGGGGTGGCCGACTAGAGAGCGAGCGAAAGAAACGCGTGTAACGTACGTGTATGCGTGCAAGGAGGCGAGGGAGGGAGCGGGAGAGGGAGAAGTTAGTAATGACAAGTCGGCGAATGTGAAGGGGGTAACGCGCTGACTGTGCGGACAGGGGGAGAGGAGAGGCCCTTCAGAAGAACAACACTGAAGAAGAAGGCGCCGCCACAACAGGGAACGGCTGGCTGTGCAGATCCATGCACAGCGGCGAAGCGAGGAAGAATAAGAAGGCGAGAGAGATACGAGAGTGCATGGATGTAGCAACAGCCGCGGTGACCCGCTGAGGGTGTCCTCCCTGCGCAACAGGCGGGAGCCCCTCGCGCAGAGAGAGAGAGACAGCCAGGCTCACCGACAAGTGCAGATATGGTGAAAGTCACGTTGCGGTCTTCCGTCCTCTTCCGGCTTTTCCTTTTCCGCTCATCATAGACGCGTGCGCCGTGCTGCTTCCCTGGCGCACGCGCCAAGCGCACAAACGCGCACGCAGAAGGTGAAGAGGGAGGGAGGGAGGCACGACGCCAGGCATGCGCGGACATCTACAGTGTCACTACAAAGATCAACCAACAACAGCATCCAAGAGAAAGAATGCTCCAACAGAGCGTAGAGGCGCACTCGCACGCACGGCAGTAGCAGCATAGCAGTAGAATGCAAGTAAACGTGCCTGTCCACTACGAGGAGATCTTGCGAAGACCACCGAAGATGCGGTGCATGACCGCTTGCGCCTCTTCCTCACCACTGACCGGCTTCATCACAATCGAGCTGACGTTCGATTCAGGCGGTAGCGAGACGCTGCTGTGTGCGGGAAGCGACGAGGAAATCGCCGCAGTTGCAGCTGCCGCGTCAGAAGGTGGACCTCCTTGAGCAGCCCCGCACAACTGTGTCGGCGGCGACTCGCTTGGAGAGCAACTCACAAAGTCGTTGTTCCTTCGCCGAACCTCGACCTGGCGACGCCGAGTGTCTGCCTTGCACGGCTCAAAGAATACGATGCCTGACGGGTCCTGCGCACGCTTGATGATCCGCCCCTTCTCCTCCCCAATCTTGGGCCATCCGCGCAGCTCCGGCAAGTTCGCGGCGGCCTCTGGCCGCTCCTGCATCATCTGGATCCGGCGCTGACGGGCGTACTCAAACGCACGATCCTTGGGTGACTCCCCGACGTACTGCCGACCGCCGTAGGGCGCAGCCGCCGCATAGTCGTCGTCACGCTGCTGCATGGTGCGCGCGCGTTCGTTCATCTCTTGCCGAATGCGGTGGATTTCCTGCATCTGCTCATGGCGCGCTAAGCTCTCCGACATGCGCCAGCCGTCGTCGTGCCGCCAGTCTCGGTAGGACCGATACACGAAGAGGAATATGGTGGACAGGACAAGGTACACGACCAATCCTTGAATGAGCAGCGAGCTGGAGGACGAGAAGCGGGCGCGCTGAGCTTGCGCGTACATACTGAACGGGTTGTTGGTGGTGAAGGGGTTGTTGGCGAAGCCACCGGAGCCGCTACGACTGTGAAAGTGGTTCCAGTAGCCCTGCTGCCCTTTGCTGCTGTGTGCCTGGTGGTAGGCGGTATTAGCGTCTTGCGGATAATACTGTCCATACATGTTCACCGTCTGCGACTGGAACGGCCCATTTGGCGCCGCGTACCCGAAGCCGCCCGGCGGGCCGGGGCGGTAGCGCCGCGACGCGGCCGAGGACGCCCCGCCGCCGCGAAACGTCTTCTGCAGCTTGAACTCCTCCCTCTCCCTATTTGTGAGCGCGCTGAGGCGTTCGTAGGCGACGGTGACGCGTGCCATCGTCGCCTCCTCGCCACCAGCGTCGGGGTGATTCTTCTTGACAAGTTCGCGGTACTTCCTCTTGAGTGCCTTCGGGTCCACATCGATGCTGACCTCAAGCACGTCCAGCGCCTCTGCGATTTCGGCGAAGGTGGGGCGGCGACCAGTCGATGCGTGGCGACGCGCCATGTACCACGCCGCCGCGGCGAAGGGGCCGCCACTCGCCATAACCACCCCGATTGGTGCGCTGCGGTGCGCGGACGAGGAAGAGGCGAGTGGTAGCGATAAGGTCATGGATAGCGATGGCAACGACTGTGAGGTGCACGCGGAAATGGCGAGCCCACACAGGCGCTGAGGACTAGCTGCTGCCGGCGAAATCGTCGCTGGGTCACTGCGCGTTGCTATCAGCAGCAGTGGGTGGCAAGGGAGAGAGACCCGACACAGAGAGGCAGTGCCAACAGCGGCGCAGCCGCGCTGACTCGAGTGGAAGAGCACCGCAGCGGGGTGCAATGCCCGCTTGAGGTAGTAGCCGGTTCTCGCCGTCATGGCGGTTGCAGATGAAGGGGAGAAACACCTCAGGAGAGGAGACGGTGGGACGTGCATTTTCCTCGGGCTTCCAACGAAAGGGCAGCGGCGGCAGAGTATTTGTGCGAACAACACAGCGCCGCGTCACACGCGGTGGGTGGAAGAATTCCCACCGCTCGTGCAAATTTTCGCAGCCGCTGGCCCCTAATCCACAAAATGCGGCGCGCGAAGGAGGAAGCAGCGGAGATGGGGGACTACTAGTGAAAAAGAACAGCAGCGCCATCAACGCAAGCGCACACACACACACACACACACACACACACAAACACACACACGCACGCACTTACGAAAACAGCGAAAACACGAACGAGTCGCGCGCACCGAACGCGCGCCAACCCCAATTCCGAAAGGGCACTTGAGTGGGTGTAGGTTTTGTTGAGGCTACTACGGCCTGAACCTCTGCGATGAAGGCCACTCTGTGCGGTTGCGGAGGCACGCACGGGGAGAGCGAAGTGACAGAGGGAGGAGGGGGGAAGGGAGCCCTTGCCAGTGGCGGTGCGGCATACGGTAACTTGAGTAGTGGGGGCGAGAGGAGAAAGAAGGGGGGATGAGAACGGAGGAATGGAGTGAAGGCGGTGCGCCGTGTACCAAGCTGAGGAAGGAGGGGTTGGAGAACGTGAGGCGGTGTACGCGTGCACACGAGTGTGCGTGATGGCACCGGTGTGTGGCCGAATGCGGGGCGTCACCTTACGTAGCTTCGTGTTCCTCTATGTTTTTACGTGGGACTGCGGTGTGCTACGTCCAACAAGGCTGCGTGGCTACCCCTGTGCTGAGATGACAGCACGTAGGCTGACACACATACGGCTATGCGTCGTGTTCCTGCGGCCTCGTAGTTGGCGGAACGCACAGAGACCCATTCCAGAGCGCTCCGGCGCGCGTGTGCGAGTGAGTCTTTTGGTGAGGAGAGAGGCGAAGAATGATACGAGGAAGGAAAGGGGAAAAGTGAATGATACGACGACTCGATAAGAATTCCACAGAGAAGGCGAGAGCGCGCGCCGCCGACGAAGGCCGCAAGCAGAAAAAGAGAAGGGAACGAGGGGAGAAAGGGGGGATCGGAAGAGCGAGAAAGAGATCGGCCGCAAATGCCCAACCACCACCACCCACACACACACACCTTCACCCGCGCTGATCCGCTCACAACATGGGTGGGTCAGTGTGGGTGTGTGTGTGGGGGGGGGGGAGTACTCGACTCACATGCGAGCAACAACTGAGCAAACGCGTTTGTCTGTCATGCGGCATTCACGCACGCACACGCAACAGCGGCGGCAGGGGGGGGGGGGTAATTCGCATCGAGCTTGATAATACGCGAAAAGTAAACCCCAGAAAAAGCGAGCGGAGGGGACCAGTAGAGAAGATGCAGTGGCGCCCCAAACAACCGACAGAGAGAGAAGGGGGGGAGAGGGAAAACGAGGAATGAACAAGTAGCTGAACTACGCCTCCTTCTCCCGCCCCCCCCCCGTCACCTCCCGTGGGACGAGTGGGAGAGAAGTACGTTAGGGGTAATTAACCGCTTCAATGGGCTCATTCTCTGTCATATAACATCTGCTCAGCTCCACTATGCCTCGTTCTGACGCAAGCCCATCGCAGCGTGCGAAGCAGCCGTAGACACACGCATTACGGCAGTTCGCCAGCTCAGTCATCGGAGCACGGCTCCCCTCCCTCAAACACTATCCACGCCCCGCCTCGCAGGACGCCTCACAGCCGCTCCCATTGCGCAGGTCGCCACTTCGCGCATACGCCTCGAGGTGGCGCAGGCGCCCCGCACACCAGTAGGCGGTAAGAGCGAGGGGCGATGCGTTCGAGTCACACTGACACCTCGCCTGCCATAGAGGTTGTACAGGCGTGTGCATTGTCTTAACTCTGATGCCACGCCATGCGCAACCTGACCGCCGACATCAGCAGTGGTAAACCGCTCTAAAACCTCCACCCTCTTGACGAAGGCACTTGAGTCTGTCACCGCCAGAGGTATTTCGGCATTGGCAGAGAAAGGGGAGACTGCTCGGCCTCCCCACTCTGTGGGGGGAGTGTGCTGGACCCTGAGCTACCACGCACTGGGGCGAGTGTCTCCCCTCCCCTCCCCACCGTCATCAGAGGGGTGGGTGGTGGCTTAAAACAGGGAAAACAGCAGAAGGCGCGGGCCAACCAGCACGCACACGGAGCGAGACGCACGCGATCGCCGCCAGACACCCCTCACTTCTCCCTCTGTCGTCTTGTACGATGAAGAGAGAAGCGAAGAGGAGTTGAACAACACGTGTTCGGTTGATATCTTCAGTTGTTCTGGCAGGGAGGGGGGAGAGGAAAAGAGGAGAAGCGGAGGAGAGACAGACAGAGGGGGAGAGAGAGAGAAAGAGAGCCGCTGTAACAGAGAGGCGAGGAGGAACTGAAGCCGCACAGGAGCACAGCCGCATACAAAAATGAAAAGGGAAAAAAAAGAAGGGCGCTGACAGCGGGAACAGCACAAGTGGAGGAGGAGAGCTAACGAGGGGCAGCAGTAACATGGGCAGCAGCAGTAGTAGTAGGTATTTCAAAAAGTAGCCGCCCTCAGCCGTGATGCACTGCTACAGGCGCTAAACCACAAAATGCAAGTCGCGCGCCACGAGTGTCACCACTATCGCCGCCACAACAACCCACAATCACCGCTGAGACAGAGCCACCGAGTTAATAGAAACAACGCACCACCTGCACTGTGACGTCCACTGGTGCAACGACCCCAGCGGTCTAACGACAGAGAGAGAGAGAGAAGGGGTGGCAGGCGGTGGACAAGAGGAGGCAACAAGGAGATCGTGGAAAGACAGGGCTAACGAATTTCACACCGTCTCTCTCCCCTTTATTTCTATCGGGCCTCCCCCGCCCCCTTATCCCTCACCCCTCATCTCATCACCCACCTTCCGCTCTCTCATGCTTTTCATGGGGTGGAATTGGCCTGGAAGGAGGGGGGAGGGGGTCGAGGATGAAGATGACACGCGCTACGAGTGCGCCAGTACAACGTCTTTCGAGTATGGCGAAAGGGCGCGCAGAAGGAGCGAGAAGACGACGACGAATGAAAGGCGAAAAAGAGCAGACGTGGTGCCGACGGAAGCCGCAGTAACAGCGAGAGTAGAGGGTGCAGTCACCGCTTACTGATTTCCTGGTCCGTTCTCGCACGTCTCCATGCGCATGCCCCTCGCGCCGCCGCTCCACCTCCCCTCTGTCGCTTCCCCGTCGCACTCCGTCAGCCTGCACCACCGCCGCGGCCGTCGAGCATCCGCTGAAGAACGCGCTGCAGCATGACAGTCTTCATCCACGCCGCCAGCGTGAGTGCCACCGCTAAGGCGTAGTGCGACACGGCTGTCCGCACCCGCCGCAGCACCTGAAAGGACAGATGTGGTGGTATCCACAGCGCGCTGCCGCCGATACTTACCACACCGTATTGCACGCCTGCAGCCGTCGACACTGTCGCGCCTGCCTGCGGGAGCGTCAGTCGAGTACTAGCGGAGCGCACATCCGCCGCGTTGATGCCGTAATACATCTTACTGCGGTCAGCGACAGCAGTGCCTCTGATGGCAGCTGTACCACCCACAGAGTTGGGCACCGACGAGGTGCCGTAGAGAGCACGCCACACGGCATACATAGCGATACCAGAGAGCGTGCCGCACCACCCCACCATCATGAGCTGCTCCACTTCACGAAGCGTCCAGCGCGAGCGGAGCAGTTCTTGCTGCTCCTGAGCGCGCTGCAGCTGCAGCTCTGCCTCACCGCCCATCTCCAGCCACATGCGGTAATTATCCGCCACCTCCGCGGACAAGCTCATGATCAGGTCGTATGATGTGTTCACCTGCTCCATCAGCTCGTCGTCACCGCCGGTAACGTCGGGGTGCAGCTGCTTCGCCAGCGTACGGTATGCCTGCTTCACATGCGCCACCGTCCACTCGCGCACAACGCGGCCGTCATCTTGGACGAGTTGAAGGGTGCAGAAGGCTGAGTAGATTTCGGGAAAAGGCGGCACCGCAGCCACCTCGCCATCCTCCTTCGTCTTCTGCTCCTCTGTAGACTTCTCATGGACGTTGCTGCTGCTGTCGGCGGCATCGCGCTCGTGATCACCCAGCCGCCGCTCACTGCGCTCTGTCTTGCCTACAGCACTGTCACTTGACACCTGCGCAGCGGCACCCTCGAGCTGCGATGTAGCCGATGCGGCGGCGGCGGTAGCGTTTGGGTCCTCTGCATGAGTAAAGGAGGAGTAGCAGCGCCTCGCTATGCGCAGCGAGCCGGTCAGGGTGGCAGCGGCGGCCCCGGTGCTGGACGAGTCCACAGAGTTTGCCGCCGCGCTAGGGATGATCGATTGTGCGTAGACACAAGAAGAGTAGGGAGAGGAAACGGACTCGAGCAGCATCGACGGCACTGTCGACAGCCGGGGGTGTGCTGCTGCTTCAAACGATGTCACTGCAGCCGCCCATCGGATGCCGGCGCGCAGACACACTTCCAGCCCGCGGCGGCGGGCGCGGACAGTCCACATACACGAGTGACCGCCATACAAGCCAGCATCGCCCGCTGCAGACGCCGACACGGACGCACAGTAGTCGTGTGGCCGGCGCCATTGCACGAGCTGTGTGAGCACGCGCACCGGCAGCTTTGCCAGCTGTTTCGATGGCGGCGCTGTCTGCAACGACAGGATGTTCAACGCCTCCGCGGCTGTGGCGCTGACGACCAGCACCGGCAGCGACAACGGCGCTAGGGCGACGGCGGAAGAGGTAGGAGACAAGGCATCTGCCTCAAATCGGTGCCGCCTGTGAGAGTTGATGAGTTTGCTCATCTGATGCCGCGCACGGAGCGGTGGTGGTGGTGGTGTGGCGTGGAAAGCGGCGGTGATGTTGGGGGCCGTGCTGCGCGCCGATGTAGCAAAGCCTACTGCGGCAGTGCAGCCCCGAAGACGCGAGAAGTGGGTCTGGTGGAGTTCCATAACGATGGCCCGCATTTTTCTTGGAACCGTCAACGAAGAAAAAAGGCACCAGACGAGAGAGAGGGAGGGGAGGGGGGGCGAGCAAGCGTTGGTCTCCGTATGCCTATATGCACGCTTGCACCGGCGTGTATGTGTGGGTAGGTGCGCTCAATGCACGCACGCACACGCACCCTTAGGAGAAAAGGAAGGAGGATATCAGAGAGAAACGAAAGGACAAAGAGAGAAGGGGGGGCAGAAGAGAAGAGAAGAGAGGAGAGGGAGGGAGCGGCAAACCCCCCTCGCTTCCGGTTACGGTTACTGGAGTTCGGTTAAATACTTCTAGTCTAAAGCCAAACAAGCGCACAGGAAGTGAGGGAAAACAAACAACAGAGGCGAGGCGGAGAGCGCACACAACGACGACACAACGTACGACTCACCCACCTCTGTATGTCTGCGTGTTTAGGTATAACCAGCTGACTCTCTGGGTGCCCTACGCGTGCGTGTGTGTGTAGGGGGGGGAGTGCGATGGCCTACGGTGTTGCCGTTGCTGGCGCCTTTGCTTGCGGACGAGAGCTGCCGGAAAGAGGAACACAACAGACGTCCTCTCTGCAGTGTGTGGAATCTGCGAGGGGGAAGAAAAGCACCCCATTGACGGCAGAGGTGCATTACAGTGGTAATGGCGGTGACCAGGATGAAGAAGGGTGTGGCGACGAAGAGTGTGGACGATGGCCCGCCGAAGACAAAAATTGAAAGGAATGAAGAGAGACGTGGGGAGGAAGCAGAAGAGAATATGCAGAGGAACGAGAAGTTCAAGTTGTCAGTACGTGTAGCGGTATGGCAGGTGTGCCGCTGTTACTGTTTGATGGTTGCCATTTTGCAATCCTCAAAAGCTCTGAGGCGAAGTGACACCAGCCACAGCGCGTGTGGGGGGCATGTCTCCCGTGATGTGATGAGAAGGGGGGAGAGCACAAGCGTTAGACCTGCGGAAGGAGGAGGAGGAGGAGGAGGAGGGGGGTGGACAAGCGGTGAAAGAAGGATTTAGCCCAGTCTTCCCCACTTCCCCTACACTACACCATCGCCACACTCCTCCGCATCGCTGCTGGCCATTTCCCCTCACCTCCACAGACCCCCTCCTTTCCTCTTTTCCGCTCTTTTGCTTTGTTTTTCTTTCGTTGTTGTCGTCGTCGTCGCGTTACGGTCACGATTTGCTCGGGCTTTGCTCTACGTGGCAACGGGGAGGCGCCGCACATCGATGCGGGTCGGCGCCGGTGCCGGTGGGCGTCAAAACTGACGAAAAGTGCGGGTGGATTAAAATCAAACAGAGAAGGTGAAAGTGAGCGAGAGTGTGCATGATGCTCCATTATACGCAGACGTGCGGAGATTCAAAGAGAGAGAAAGAGGGGGGTGGGCATAGCGGTAGTGGCCATTGTGGTCAGCATTGGGGGAAGGGAGGTCGAGAGTTGGTAGAGGTGGTCGAGGCAAGCCCGGTGAGCACCAAGATAAAAAGATGAACACTGACGACAAGAAGCGAAGAGGGGGTAACGAAGCACTTCGGCATGCGTGCGCACCATGCGCTTGACGTCAGCTACAACGCACATACGCACGCAGGCGGCAATAAGACGGGGGGCTGGGAAACAAATTCGGAAGGGGGGAAATCACCCACAAGGCAGAACCCGCGCAAGGCTGTGATGGCCACACACATGCGCGCCAAACAGCCAGGCACAACGCAGGCGGGCTCAACTACCACGCCCAAGCCGATAAGCAGAACGAAAAGGAGAACGCGTGAGATCACCAGCGCCGACAGGGGCAGACACGTGACGCAGAGGAGCGGGGAGAGAGAGAAGCGCGGAAGAGCGCGTGTGTGGAACGAGAGAAACGGTCCCTCAGGTAGACAGTCTCCCCCGCTTCCGGCGTGGTATGCACATGTGAGGCAAACGCACAGGGGGGAGGAGGGGAGAAAGGGGGAGGAAGGGAGGGAGGGGGGAGGACAAACCGGGCGATACACTCAACGCGTCTTCCCTTTGTCGGCTTTCGTTTTGTTGTTTCTCCACAGCTTCAGGATACGCGGCCATCTTACGCGGCCCTGGATCGCCGGCGGTGCTGCCTCGTGCCTTACTTCAGTGGCAGCGGAGGGCTGTGCAGAGGGAAGCCAGGGAGCTCCATTGATCACTGCTGTCTCAGGGGCTCGAGGGGTTTGTGGCCGACTCCACCTGTGAGCCCTTTCCTTTCGGAAGGTGGAGGCCCACCTCATAGTTGTCCAGCTTCAACTCGTCCAGGCTGGCAATCCCCTTTGAGTCATACGTGCAGCGCCAAACCGTGCGATGCGGCACCTCGACGCCGATGCTGCTCTCCGCCGAGGTGCTGCCAAAGTAGGCAAGCAGGCAGCGCAGAACTGCCTGGTGAGCCACAACGACAACGACCTTGTCGGCGTTCTCTAGCTCCATGATGACAGGCTCCAGTCGAATGACGAGGTCCTGGTAGCTCTCGCCCTCAGGGTACCGGAAGCTATACTTGTTGCGCCTGCGGAAGTAGTCGATAAGTGGGTAGCGCTCCTTCACCTCAGCGTACGTCATGTCCTCACACACGCCGGCGTGGATCTCGTTCAGGCTGCTCCAGCGCAGCGTGCGGATGTTCAGCAAGCGCTCACTGAGTTCGGTAGTCTGGATGGCGCGCTGCAGCTGACTTGTCCACATCTCCAGCGTACCCACCATGTTCGGAGAAAAAGCGGCAGTTGCCGAGCTGCAGCTCTCGCTGTCACCGACTGCTCTAGAGTGGTGTTCTTGTTTTTGATTATGCACGTACTGCTCACGGTCTACGTGCTCGAGGCGGCGCTTCAGCGAGCCAAGGAACTCGAGCAGCGCCACAGCGTCCAGCATGCCCTGCTCCGTGAGCGACGGGTTGCCACCGATGCGACCCTCCACGTTGTAGAGACTCTCGCCATGGAGCACAAAGTAGATGGGATGCTGAATCTTCACCTGTGACAGGCTCATGACGTACGAGATTATGCGGCTCGCCAGATAACCAGAGACGCCTTGTGTCTCAATCGTGTTCGAGTTCATAATCTTCACGTAGCTGCGCGGCGGCGCCAACTGCTGCTGGTGGTGCTTTGACTGCGATAACGTCGTGGGCGAGCAGGCAATCGCCGTCTCACCCTCGTCCTGCGTCTTGGCACTGTGGCCATCTGCGGTATTGACGCTTGCCCCTGTCGCCACCTCCGTCGCGGTCGCCGCAGCCCCAGCAGCGGATGTGGTTGGCGTCTGGCGCGCGTTTGACTTCATCTGGGGCGCCTCCTTCAGCGTCTCGTACACGCTCTCCAAGAATGCCAGTCGCTCGTGTAAGTCGTCGGCAGCCGATCCGGGGTTGATGTCGCTGAGCGGGTACTCCACCGGGTCTCGAGCCTTGCATCGCACAAGGTCGAGCGGGTCCTCCTCGGCGTCACGGATTACCTCTATGTAGAAAAACTGCGCCGCCAGTGGGCGGAACAGCCTCTCCGCCTCCTGCCGCAGCTCCTCCGTAATGAAGTCGTCGTTCACCACAACCACCTCGCCGCCGTGCTGGAAGAAGAGACGGCAGTCTTCGGCGAAGCTTTGCAGGACGTAGCGATACAGGCGACGAGCGACACTCGTGGGCTGCTCGATGAGCTCCCTGAAGTGCCGCGTGCGCAGCACCTCCGCCGGCAGCGGGGAGTTGTCGACGCATCGGGTTATGTGCGGTGCTATCCCTGCTGAAGCCTCGAGTCTCGGCGCGCCGCCGTCGCTCGTCGTCTCTGGTGGCGTGTCGGCGGTCGGCGAGTGCCGCGTAACCGAACCACGTGAACGTTTCTCGGTGACATTTGCTACGGTGGTGGCGGGGAAGTGCGTCCCTGACAGTAGAGAAGAGGCAGCGGCAGAGGCTGGCAGGGGTGTCGCGGTGCTGTCCTCGAGCAAGGCAGCCGTGTGCGCCTGCATGGAAGGGCACACGGATGGTGTGTTGCGGTCGAGGCAGAGAAAGGGGGTGTTTACGGACGACCGCTGTCCCGCAGCAGCGCCAATGTCGGAGAGGCTGCAACTGGGGCTGGACTTCGCTGCAGTAGTGGCATTCGTGTAGGTGGTGGTTGCCGTGGCCGTCTTCGTCGCCGCAGGAGTGAAGGTTGACGCCAACGTGGGCACGCTGCTTATATTTGTAGCCGTAGCGCGCCGCAGGGACGCGTTAAGCGACCCCGTCACGACGCTGGGCACGTTCCGAGTCACATCACTTTGCGTCGAGTGGCGCCCCGCTAGCCGGTCTGAGCGAGTGAAGGCGGGCTGCACCGGAACCACCGTCGCAGTGGCTGGCAAAGAGGCCGTGATAGTCCCCTCTTCACCTGCCGCTCCTGTAGGTCGCGGAATTCCATGCGAGGCTCCTCGCTCGCAAGATGGCACCTCGTCGCCGATGCGCGCTTCCGCAGCGGACGCACTTGCCTCCTGCCCCACCGGTGCCTCTCCGCTTGAGCTGCACGTCACCCGCTCCGGGTGCGCTGCCTCCCAGTCTAGCAGCATGCGGCGCCACGCTACTTGAATGTTCTGCACCTTCGCGCGACTCCCATGCCAGCCCAGCAGCCGGCAGATCTTCTGCGCTAAGAACGTCTTGCCGCGGGCAGGCAGGCCCATCATGACGATGACCAGAGTTTTGGTGCCGTCCTCGGTGGTGGTCTTGAAGTACTGAGGCCCCTGCTGTGATGTCGGGATGGTGTACACGGAGAGCTGACTCATCACCCCAAAGGGCATATCCTTCTCAGTGGAGGAGGTGTGCAACAACTCCGAGCCGCCAGCCGCGTTCTCGGTGCTGCCGGTCGACGGCAAGTGATTCAGGCCGGAAGGGGACTTGGTCGGCGGCGTTGCTGCCGTGGCCCAGCTTGGAGCCGAACTGTCCGCCGTGGCGCACCTCCCAGAGTTGCTCACGCGTTCCCCAGCGTCCGTGAGACCGACGACGCCGGCGACTGGGCTCGAAGAGGAGTCCGACAGCACAGTCGGCAGTGGCACTTTCAAGGACGCCCTCCTTGTGCCCTGGGAGACACCACCGGCTGCGCCACCGGGCGACAGCGTCGATGAGGCGGTCGGCGATGCCTTGAAGGCTGTGTCCGGGTGCACCGCCGCCACACACCCTGTCATAGCCTCCACTACTACAGGGTGATCAGCGGCGGCCGCCGGGTTCTGATACGCGTTGTTCTTGTGAACATTCAACGCGTGCAGCTCCTGGTAGTCTTTTGCTTTGCGCCACACCCACCTGTGGTACGGACGCGGCCGCTGGCCGACGATGCGCTCCACGATGGCCTCGCAACCCAGGCACAACAGCTCCGGAGAAAACCACCTGTGGTACGCCGTGTTAATGAAGTTAACTGGGGTCTGGGAGCCCATGAAGCTCGCAGCCGAGGCGCAACTTACTGTGAGGTTATCGTAGCTGCGAGTGCTGTGGCGGCCGCTGCTGCCGCTAGAAGAGCAGCTGGTGCCGCGACTACCGCTGCCGTCGCTCGTGTTGGAGTGGTGAATCAGGGGCAGGTCTTGAGAGGAAACACACAGGTGCGTGTTAGTAGCTGATGCAGCAGCAGTGGTAGTGGTGGCTGTGGCTGCCGCCCCTTTCCCCACGCTTGCCGGGCGGCTACGGTGCGCATCACTATGACCGCAATGGTAGTGGCCACAGTGATGGTGGTGGCGCGCCTGGAGCCGACAGGGCGCACTGGCCTCTGCCTCGACGGTGTCTGCGTGCGGGTCGACAAAAGTGTGACACTCCAGCTGTGGGCTGCCGCGGCACAGCGCGTCACTGTGCATCGCTGCGGAGGTCGTAACATTCGCCCTCGCTGGCTCCTCGCCGGCTTGGAAACTGAAGTTGTGGTTGGGCTGCTCCGCCTCAGCTACGGGATGCGCGGTGGGGTGGGTAACACCGTGAAGCATCACCGCCTTCACGTGACTCGTCGCGGACGAAACCCCCGACTTGGGTAACGATGGCGACATGGCTGCCGCCTGGGCGGTGGTCGAGTAGGAGCTGGCAGATGCAAGAGTCCGCACGCGGCTGCTGCTTGCGTGGGCCAGCGCACTCACGCCACCGTTGCTGCGTTGCATGTTGACGTGGTGGGTGGCTGTTGCCCTAGCATCCCCTTTCAAAGCTGCAGCATCCGTATCACTTGGTGGAGGCGTCACCGCCGTGTTGGACTCCATGAGTATGTGGTCCCTCAACGTGTGTGTGCGTAGTTGTGTAGTTGTGTATAGGTTGTGTAGGTGTGTCTAGGAGGTAGTGATGGAGAGTGGACTGGCGGCAACAGCGGGCAGCTGGGTATAATGTGCGTCTGCGATGGTGTCAATACGTCGGAGCGAGAGGAGACGGACAGGGGAGGGGAGGGGAGGGGAGGGGGGCCACGGCAGCGGACGGACAGAGATGCGAAAAAACAAACGACGTGCTCACGTGCACCGATCCACCAAACAGCAGCTAAAAGAATGGAGAAAATGGAGCAACACCGAGAGAAGAAACGCGTGCGTCGTGGGGCCGCGTCGCGGCGTCGATGGCGAGGGTGATGCTGAGAAAGAGAAGGGAGAGGAGTACTATGGAAGGTGGTTGGCGTGGCCTGGAGACGAGAAGGGGGGCAGGAGCAGCGGCTGGTGTAGTGTGTGGACACAATGTCTGTAGATCTGTGTTTCGGCCTGTGCGTCGTGCGCACGCGGAGGCTGAAAAGAGAAGGGGGGGCCACAAGAACACAGCGCACCTGCTCCACTGTCACAGCTACTAACACGAGCGCAGTGTCTTCGTAAGAGGCGAATAACGGAGGAAGTCGCTGATCGCTTGGGCCTGCGCATGGATTTGTGTGGGCCTGGGGCACTGCGGACGGCTCTCTGCGATGCCCCTTTCGTGCTCGGTCCTGGGCAGTGGCGCGTGCGTGTCTCGGTGGGTGTTTGTGAGTCAATGGAAAAGCAGCGAAAGCGATTCAGCGCAAGACAAGGGGAGAGAGAGGAGGGGGGGGAGGGGGGAGGGGAGAAGAGGAGGACAGTGGTAGCTGGAAAAGGCAGCCAGTCGGGGGGGGGGGGGGGGATGGGTGGTGTGCGGCGGGTAAGTGGAGAGCTCACGTGAAAGAATTAGCTCACTGCGCAGCAGAGGAAAGAGAGAGTGGGCGAGCGAAAGAGCCTCACTCCTACAAGGCATGAGCAAGGGGAAGGGGGAAACAGAAGAACAAATATAATTCTCTACCGCTGCAGCCTCTCTCGTGTGTCTCGCTCCATCTTTGGAGAGGAGGGAACTAGGGGCCACGTGCCACACCCCGTCTCCTGACGCTTTCCCACCTGAGCCCCCCCCCCCTACGCCCACTCCTCTGTTACACCTCAGCCATGTGAACACTAAACACAATCGCATGGGCACACTCTCACGCAGACGTGCCTGCTCACCCAGCCACCCGCAGCTGCTCCAGAACATCCTCGCCTGTGGTTGCCGTGACCGTGACTTTGGTGTGTGTGGGTGTGTGTGCGTCCCTTTCCCCCTCGCTACGCGGCTGGTTCGCCTCCAGTGGGTAGACTGAAAGCACAGATGTGCGACTGCATGCCTCCGTCCACGCTCGATTCATTTGCTCACGCGCCGCCTCGCCCCACGACACACCGGCGAGGTTCCTCATCCCTTTTGCAGGCCCGTAGGACGCGATCCCACAATCGCTGCCATCATCGTCATCGCAGCTGAGAGGCAAGTCAGGAGGAGAAGCTGCCTGAGCGGCCACCGCATGACACGGTCGGCGATCGCCTTTCCCTGAGCGCAGCTTTTCATCAAGATGTACTGACGTAGATACGTACTGGCACTGATCTCCGGCGCGACGCGTGCGGCGCTGAGTGGGCGGTCGTAGGAGCTGCAGTCCATCCCCAGAAAGGGTGGTCGGCTACGGTAGAGGTCACGCACTCCCCTCAAGCTGGCTGCGGTGGCGTTGAAGAAGTGCAGACCCAAGCGGTGGGGGTTGCGCGGACCGGAGTAGGTGGCGGGGCTGCCATAACGTCCCTGCTGTTCATCGCCGACACTACCTCCGCTCGTTGATGCGGACCCGCTATGGCCAGCCGTGCCAGCGCCCTTGCCACTCTCATAGACCTGCCATGGCGGCAGGTCATCGCGGATGCCTCGCCGGCGCATCTCCGCAATACGAGCCTGAAACTCGTTCAGCCGCGCGATGCGGCGACGGCCCTCCTCTGTGCGGGTGTCGAAGAGGTCCTCACCGCTGTCCCCGTCGCAACGGCCCCTGCCACGACCGCCGCGGTGGCGCCGGCGACGGTGGTCTCCCTGGTAAACTCGCTGCACCTTGGCGTACTCCTCCTCTGTAAACACAAAAGGGGTGTCGTGCGGGCCACGAAGCCGGCCCTCCCCGCGTAGGATGTGCCGACGCACTTCGAAGGGGATCTGTCGAAGGAGGTGGTACGCCTCCGTGCCAAGTCGCATGCGCTCTGCCGCCTGTGCGGCGCTTCTTTCGTTGCCGCGGATCGCCTCGCCTGCGTCAGACGGCGCTGCCACCAACGCGGTGTTCGTGTCAGGGTGGTGTTGTATGGCAAACGCTTGAAAGGCTCGCTTCACGTCTGCATCAGTGCTCTCTTCAGTGAGCCCCAGCGTACGCAGAGCAGCGCGGAGCTCTCCAGCAGCGACGCACTGCCGTTGCTGGTGCTGCGAGCTGCCACTGCTGATACACCGATACAGGAACCCTGTAGCAGTCACAGCGCGATGGAAGCTACGGGTACGCATCGCTGTAGCGCTTCCGCACACCCGCACACTGGACATCAGCGTCACGGGCATGTATGGAGTTCTTTGGCCGCAGATGATGCCTGGCACAGAGCCGCGTTGGCACAGTGGCAGCAGCACACGACCGCTGAGCTGAGGCAGCATAGACAGGTGTTGTTAGGTGAGTGTGAAGTGTCCACCTTGTTGTGTGCGTGTGGGTGGGCGATTTCAGAGCAGAAGAACAATAGTGAACGACTTGCAGGGAGAAAATGCGTGTCTGTGCATGTCAGCAGCGCTGAGATGTACTGTACGGTGCCGCCAAACCTGTTGAACGCACGGCACACGGCCACCAAGAGAGGCGTTGGTTTCCCTCACTTCTCTCCATTTCTCACGATAGGTCCCTCGCTCAGAGGTGCGCATAGTTGTGAGGGCGTGTGTGTGGGGGGGGGGGGGAGGGGGAAGGGAAACGGGGACAGGTCAGACACGCCGAGCAAAGGTGGACGCCAATGTGCAGATCAGACGGTGAGAGAGCAGGGGGAGGGGGGAGGGGAGGGGAGGGGAGGGGCGGAAGGTACACGTCAGGAGGGGACAAGCTCTGCGCGAAAGAGCTGTAAGCCTCCAAGACGTAGTAAGTGGAGAAGAAGAAGGTGGTGGAAGAACTTCCACCTCCTTCTCTTTCCCTGTCACACCTGCCACGCCTTTGAGGCCCCCATTCGCCGAGACACGCGCGGCGTTGCCCCCCCCCTCCTCCTCCTCCTCCTCCTCTTGCCTTTCACTCCTGTTGCAGTTTTCAGCGCACGCGACGCAGCCTCAACCTAATTTGTGGGTGTCTCGCTCCCTCCCTCCCTCTCTCTCAGCGTGGAGAAGAGCACGTGTGTGGCGAGTGGAAAGAGAGTATCTGTGTCTTCGCTTCCACACATGTGTTGACGCCGTCTCACTCAACCAAGGTATGCACTCAATAAAAGCTATCTACTGCTGCTGCGTGATCCCGTCGGTGCCCCCACCCACCCGCGCCATCGCAGGCGTGCGGAGACATGTACAACCAAACAAGCCCCCCCTCCCACACACACATCTACACAGAGAGAGAGAGAGAGAGAGAGAGCGGGGTAAAACATCCGCAGCAGCAAAGTAGAAAGCGCTGCGATTCTTCTCCCCGGGCAGACAAGGCAGCGAGCGAAGCAAAGCGAAATCGGAAAAAAAAGCAAAACGCACAAACGCAGTAGTGCTGATTCGCAGAGCGCAATGCGGATGGGCTGATGTGGGGGGGGGGGGGGGGGGCACACCACACGAGCGAGGTGGTCCGTCGCATCTGCACGCCACAACCGCAGACAAGGAGAAGACGGCACGAGGCATGAGGAGCAGAGCTGCCTTTCACCAACGCCCTTCCGTACAGCTCGGTGCAGGGCTCTCAAGAGGGTATACAACTCCCACGCCGGCCTCGCGCATTTCCCCCGTCTGCCGCCTCTTCTCTCCTTCGTCCGCCCTTGAGGCGCTCGCCTTTCGCTCAGTGGAAACGAGTACCGCAATAGCAGTGCGCCTTCGTGCACCTGAGGCGGTGCTTGCGTGGCGGGTGCTGGTGAGCATCCTGGCAGCCGCCCTCGCACCCTCCCTGGTGGTGCACGCCCCCCGTGCCGTTGCCGCCAGCGCCGGTGGCGTCGACATCCTTGCTGTCGTCGCTGCTGTCGTCGGTGCTACTCTCGCTGCTACTCTCGCCAAAGAGCTTCTTCTTGTGAAAAACGCAGCAACATTTGCTAACGTGCTGATTTTCCGGCTCATGAACCTCCGGGTCCCACGTGACACGCATGTTGTGCTGCCGCTGCGCCACCTCCACCTCCTCCGCGGTCGGGGCAGGGCGGAGGTGCAGCACAGCCGTGCGCGTCGGCACAAGGCTGTCGGCTCGATCCACACGGCTCTGCTGCTGACGTACGGATACCGCGTCCATGACGGCCTCTCAAGCAGCTGTGTGTGTGGGGGGGGGGGGTGCAGAGAGAAACAGGACCAAACAGACGAGAGAAAAATCGAGCTCGCAGTCACAGCACACTCGCAGGCGAAGACGTAAAGAGGAAGAGAAGATCAGAAGAGACGAATGCGACGAGAGCGGGAGAGGGTCGAGCAAGTGAAGAGGGAAGGGGGGGGGGGGGCGGGCGGGGCGGACAGGGGAGCAACGCCGGTGTGTGGAGCTTTTCCGACGCGCCTTCTACGCCGTAGTGGTCGATGGTGGTGGTGGTGGTGGTCGATGGAAAATGCGGATGCGATCACTCCTCCCTTCTCGCCTTTTTCCGCTTATGTGGCCGTTGAGCGGTGCTGTCGGCAAGTCACTGCGTAACCCTCACACAGCTGCGCATGAAGAGTGTGACTGTTCAATCTTGGTCCGAGTAGGAAGAAGATGCAGCAAGACAGAGAGAGAGGGAGGAGGGGTTGAGGGGAAGCCACACCATACAGAGTGAAGGAGGAGGCAGCAGCGAGGGCTGAGCTTAGTTGGTACTGTACTGCACCCTTCTCACCCTCCATAGAACGAAAAAGAACTGAACGATGCACCTTCTCCGATCAGCATGGGCCCATGAAGCTACTGCTCAAAGCTGGGACGTGAAGTCTCCGCCCTCCCATGCAAGAGAGCGCCACTGTTGACAGCCTCTCACTTAAAGGCCGTGGGCGATCACCGCCTCACTACGGTGCCTATGTGCCACGCACCGCGCCTTCTTCTCGAGGGCGTTGTCTTGCCCTTCCCGTTGTGAATTTGGTTTTCTTCTTGCCCGCCCGCCAGCCCTTCGTGAAAGCCTGCATTGGGCATACAAGCGACACACACCAAGAAGGCACGCACGTAGAGGCCACCTGTACGTCTACTATACATTGAGATGAGGATAGCTGTGTTGCGCCTCGCCCTCACCGGTTGCTCACCGGCGCATGTAGGGGGGGGGGGAGAGGCGCATGTTGGCTGTGCTGCGGAAAAAAAAAATACGCAAAGCGCGGGGACATATAAAAAGAGAGGGAGAGAGTGCGGGGGGGGGGGGGGGTGATGCACGGATAAACAACGAAGCACGAGGAGAAGAGAACACTGGGGGCGTGCTGCAGACGCGCATCTGTGCGTGGGTGTCTGCCCCAGCGTGGTTAGCAGTAATCAAGTCAGCTACTTAGTGGTGCCGGCGTTGCCGAGGAGCGAGTAGTAGGTGAGGGGTTGCAGGGCCGTCGCCCTGCTGCGTCGACTCCCTCCTCCCCCGACTCCTCTGCACCTGACACCAAAGCCGGCAGACGTAGCGCGCGACGATGCCGTCATTGCAGCAGCGGCAGCAGCAGGGGGGCGCGTCGCGGCGATTGCGGTATAGTCGCTTGCGATGCCCTTCCTGCCGGCTACAGTCGTAGTAGCTGATCGTTGCCGATGGGGAGCGCCACCGCCGCTGCCGGTGCGTGCCAACTTCGCCCGGTGCAAGGTGGACGGGGGTAGCAGGCGCTGTCTTGCCGGCAGCGTCGGGTAGACAGAGTGGCTACTCAAGGTGGCAGTGTGTAGGGTACTTGCCATGGCTAGCGACGACGCGCTCGACACGGAACGCGATACGAGCGACGCTGCCTCAGGAATGGCAGAGGCGGCCGGGTACCCACGATGGCGTGTCAGCGCAGGCGCGTCGTGCACGCCAAGCGAGCTCAGCCGATCCCCTTCACTGTAGCCAACGGACATGCACTCCAGTGACGGCAAGGGCGAGAGTACAGGCGAGCACAAGTCTCTTCGTGGCAGAGTGATATCGACATCATACGGCAGCGACAGATCCACGACGGATGGCAGCTGAGGTGACAGGGAACACTGTCGCGCTGTCATCCCAGCGCTACCCGTCAGCGCCGTGTCTTCGCTCGTACCAAGGGCCCCCCGCTCTGGAGCGTGGGATGAACAGACAGCGGCACCGGCAACAGCAGTGCCAGCGTCAGCTGCGTAGCCGGGCACCTCAGTAAGGAATACCGCCGTCTTGTTTCCCTTGAAACCCTCGAGAAGTACGGCGGAAGCGGGGGAGGGCGGCAACGACTCGTCGCCACAGAGCATCGGTGCTGAAATGGCCGACATGGTCGGGCTGCTTTGCGGCCCGTAGATCCCTGTCGGCCCAGAGAGGAGAGAGGACTTAACAGGCCTTGCCGGGGACGGTGCGGACTGAGGCCATGTGAGCAGCGGCTCCGTAAAGGCTTGCCACGCCTGCTGGCGGAGGACGTCCTGCACCCACGCTAACCCACCACCACGCCTGGAGGTCATCGATGGCCAGACCGAATAAGCGCCGCCGGCTCTGTCACTTGAACTTAGATGAGGCGGCGCTGTCTCCACCCTCGTAGAGGCGGGCCGAGAGCGCAGCTGCACTTTCCGTAAGAGAGCTGCCGCAACAGCGCGATGCGACAGTGCCGCTATGCGCGTCTCAAGACCGCGCCTCACATGGCGGTCAACTGCGGCGGACACGGCCGCAGCGCTGCTAAACGGTAACTGGGCAAGAGGGCTCCTGCCTGCACCGTGACGGCCACACTCGCCATACCAGAGCGCGGATGTGGGCGACACTGTAGCTGCTGCTGCAGAGGTCTGCAGTCGCAGCCACGCCCGCCCCAGCTCCTCGACCTCCCACTGCGACTCTGCTTGTACCTCCGCCGCCTGCAGAGCATGACACACTTCGTAGTACTCCCCATCTGCCGGCGCAGCGCCGTCAGCTATGGCAGCAGGTGTAGGTGGTGGTAGCTGGGCACCAGCGGCAGCGCCGTGCGTAGCCTCGGTGGCGATGGAGCTCACGGGAGCCGCCGCCACGGCGCCGTTCGACAAGTAGGGCGCACCTTCCATTGCCCGATGCAGCAGCAGGCGCAGCACCCCTGGGAAAGCGGCCGCCCCTGACATTCCAGACGGCCTGCCGCTTTGCGACTGATCGGCGCCATCGCGCCAGGCCTTCACCAGAGAAGATAGGCGGTAGTCGTACACGCTTTCCAGCGGCTTACGATGCAGGGGACTACTGCTGCCGCGGCGAAGGGCCACCAACCCGCTGACGCCGCGAGGGCTACCGCTCAGCGAGACATGGAAAGCGGGAGAGGTAACAGCAGGCGATATTGTCGACGCAGCCTGCGTCACAGCGGTGGTAAGCGCGTCTGGTAGGGTTTGCGAAACGCCGGCTGGTTCCCCGGCGGCGCTCTCCTCGACCTCCTCGATGAGCTCCCGCCGCAGCCGGCGCATCGCCACCGCCACCGCCACGTCGTAGCAGCGGGGGTTGAACGCCTCCAGTGATGCGAGGCTGCGCGTCTGGAAGGGGAGAAAGAAGAGATCCTCTAGGCTTAACTGCCGGGCTCGCAGCTCCGCCGGTGATGAGATACCGAGCAGCATGCACAGAAGAGGACGCATAGAGAGCAGCTCCGCCTCCATCGAGCCACACATGAAGGGCTGGCTTGACGTGCCGCTCCTCTTGGCTTCCTGCACTGTTGCCGCGGCCTCCGCGCGGCCGGTGTGTCGCTGTGCATGCGGTGCAGTCAGGTTGTGCAGGCGGAAAGTACTCCTACCCGGCGTCGATAGCACGGGATGTGGTTCGGTATCCTGGCCCCTCTTAGCTAGCATATTCATGCGCCTCTCCTCTTCCCCTTCCTTCTCTGTCATCTCCAGCTGCAGCTGAGCCAGGTGATGCTCCAGCAGCATCGCGCGGATGCGGTGCTTCACACGGGCCGCCCCTTCCTCCTCTGTGTGCCGAGCATTGTGCAAATTTCCCTCGAAGGCGAGTCGCTGTCGCTCCTGCAGTATGCGCTCATGGAGGTGGTGGAGCTGGGCCTTGACAGACGCGGCGAGGCGGTCCAGCGTCGCTGCCAGCGATGATCTCGGGCACAGACTCTCCAGTCGCGCACACGCGTACGGCGTCCACAGCGTCACACTGCCGTCAGCGTGACCGATGCAGAGGTAGCCGTTACGTCGGCACTGCAGTGTCATGATGGAGCGTTGCTGAAGCGCCTGCCGCTCAACCTCAGTCAGCACCTGGCTCGGATGGGTCAGAATATCGGCGAGGTAGTCGGGCAAAGCACCCTCCACATAAGCATCCCACTCCGGGATCGATAGCGCACTACCAACTGCGTTTCCCAAAGCAGCAGCAGCAGCAGCAGCAGCGGCAGCCACCCGCCCTCGTCGATCCTGCCGCTCTCGTCGGGCTCGCTCCAGCATCGCAGGCGGCGTCAAGAAGCACAGCGGGGAGCGACTGGTGGTGCACATGACATGCCTTGTGAAGAGACACTCGATCCAGGCATCGGTGATGGGATGCGGCGGCGGCGTGCCGGGTGTGGTGAGCGCAGACCCTGCGACAGCGCTGACGTGGGCGGCCGACATTGTCGCGGGGGCCTCTTCGCCGAAAAGAAGCTCCTCCTGCACCTCCTGCACGAGAGCCTCCGCCAACTCTTGCGCCGTGGCGGCGCCTCCTTCGACAGCCTCAGCAGCACCGGTCCCCTGGTCGGGGTCAGCGCCTCTTTCGTCCCTAGCAGAGACGTCACAGCCGTCGGCGGGCGTCGACATCGACGGCACTGCCGTACATCCGCTGCTGCTGAGGCTGATTTTGCTGGAGGTACGGCTCACTCCGCCCTGAGCGGCACTGAGGCCACTGGAGAAAGGGCTTTGTCGCGGCCTCTGCCGTCGTGCCTCTGGCACCACCTCTGCGTTGCTCACGTGATGCTGCAGGTGGCAACGCTGCTCAGTCAACACTGCGGCCACCCATCCACGCAGCAGCTGAACTCCCTCTGCATCCAGCTCCAGCTCACCCGAGTCGGCAGGGCTTGCGTTAGCAGCGCCAGAGTACTCGCTCACGTCACTCCGAGTTGCGTCGCCTCCGCACTTGCGGGTCACGTACTCCTGCACCGTCCGCCCCACCGGCGTGCACCACCATGGCTGTGTCTCGTCTGGTGTAGCAGAGGTGCCTGAGGATGTCCCCGGCGACGTGGTGGCACAGACGGAGACAACTGTCATCATGCGCGTTACCGCATCGTGCAACACCGCCGCGGCGATAAGCGCCTCGCCGGAGGTGCAGATCGGGATGGCTTGCGACGGTGCCGCCGCGCAAGTGTAGTTGCTACCGCCACTGCGCCGCTTGTCAGTGGCGTCACGCCATGAAGTTTGAAAGAGATCGCGGCGGCTCTTGTACACGCCAACGAGGCCGCCGAGGTCCTTCGGTGATTGGTTCGGTGTTGTCGTGGCCGACGAGGGGTTGCCATTCAACCCGACGTATCGCCTCTGCGGACTGCAAAGACGATCTTCTTTCACCTGCGCTGCCACCGCCGCGGGAACGTCGAAGATGACGCGCAGGTAGTTCTGCAGAAAGCTGCTGCTTATGGTGTTGCACAGCGACCCACCAGAACGCGCTGTCATGAAGGAGCGCTGCAGCTCTGCTGCGTAGGTCAAGGCAGCCACGCCGTCGACGCCGCGGAGAAACACCGGGGTCAGCTGAAACGCCATAAGAAAGCGCCGAACAAGGTACGACAAGACGTACCCCTGTGACGTTCCAACGTACACGGTAGCGTAGAGAGCGTCGAAAGCGAGCGCCGTCACGTAGCCCAGCGCGCGCTGCGAAGCGCACGTCTCGTCAACAGAAAAGGTCCACACCAGCGTTGAGCTCGCTGCAGTGGAGTTGTGCCCCCGCTCAACGTCTCTCTCAACATGGCCACTAGGCGGCGGCAGCCGCGGCGACGATGCTGCTGCACCGTAGCCGGTGGTATTGCGCACATCCATCAGCGGCCGTCTCGCCGTCGCGCTGCGGCTCGCCTCGCCTTTGGACCGCTCGCGAAGCCCTGCAGCGCACGCCATCCCATCCTCCTCGAGTTTCTCGGCAAACTCACCAAGCAGTGCCAACAAGCTCGAGCCCTTCATGAGATGGAAAGAGAGCTGATGCTGGCGATCCGCCAGCACGAGACAAGGGTAGGCGCCAAGGAACGTTGCCGCCGTTACCTCGTCTGCTGTCGTGAAGCTGTGCACGACAACACCGGCCCGAGCGCGCTCGCGTCCGCTGCCGCTCTGCTGCTCTGCGCAGCCGCCGCAACCCTCGCCGTTCACGTCGCCAGCATTGTCCAACGCCACGCGCATCCGCACAACACCGCCCTTCTCGCTGCGCGACTGTATGTCCAACACGGTAACCAGACCACTAGCATGTACAAGACAGACGAGGCCGAGTGGCGGGCTAGCAGTGGCGAGCAGCACCACGTCGGGTTCGATCTGGTGTGTGGACAAGGAGGCCATCATGGCGCGCACCGTGTTCGGCGGTGGTGCTGCAGGCATCGCCTCGGCCGCGTCCGCATTGGTGAGTCGCCCCGTTGCACCGCCGCCAGCTCCTTCGCTACTCGTGACCTTCGACAAAGAGTTGGAGTTGCCACCAACCGCCACACTGCTACACTGACCCCTACTCACCCCCGCGTCACTGAGGTCTACGCAGCTAAGGGCCCCGGTGATGAGTAGCCTCTGCAGCGGAGCCGCCGAGAGGCTTGCAGCCAGAGCTGTCGATCCCCCCCGTGGCACACCCATGCAGGCCGTGGTAGAGGGGCAGACGGTGTTTGTTTGGCGGCGATGCGACGCAAGTGCACGCTGCACCTGCATCAGTGCGCGGTTTATCAATGTGCGGGACACGATCACGCGCGTCGCCGTGTTGGAGTGACCAAGCAGGGTGAAGGAGCGCAGCAGACCGTCCGCGTAGGTGACAAACAACTCTTGGGAGGCATCGAGGTAGAGCAGGTGTAGCGGCTCCTGATGCACGTTGCGTCCCAGCCGATTGTCACCGTCTCCTAACATGGCTGAGGCTGGCGCTGGCCCGGCAGAACCACAGGTAACACCGATCGTCGATGCAAGAAGCTGCTCCAGAACCAACGCAACGGCCTTTGCGTAGGTGGTCAAAGTGAGCCGCGCCGTCGGTGACTGCGCGGGCGGGGCGACTGTAGTTGGTAAGTCACTGGCACTACCACCGCCACCGCCACGTGTCGCACTCACACCGGTGGGCATGGAACTCGTTGCCGTAGCCGCGTCCCCAATGTTCGCTCCGTGCAGCGACGACGGCAGTGCATACGCAGCAGCGATGGAAGTGAAGAGGTGTTGGTACTGCATTGCTGCCTCAACCAAGTCCTCCATAGACGGCGGGGTGGTGATGAAGGTGTGCAGTAAGCGCCCCGAGTCGCTGCGATGCACACGGATGTCCCCGTGCAGCAGCGCATAGCCGATCCACTCACCACCGGGGCCGAGACATGCACACCGAATGTCGCTCAATAGCAAGTTCTGATGGCGCAGCGCGCTCGCTGCAAGACCATCTGCTTCATCCTCAGCACCGTCACCTCTGTCTGCGGCACCTCCACCAGCGCTGCTGCTGCTACTAAAGGCCATCGCATTGCCGTGAGGCTGCTTCACCACTGTCAGCATCTGAGATGGAGTCGTGGCGGCGGCCACCGCGGTTTCCTTGCACAGACCCACCGCAGTCACAGCCATTCTCCACTTGGTAGGCCGGTGGTAGGAGCGGCGGTGGCTGCTCCACGGACGCGCCGACACAGCCCGCATGACATCGTCGACCGATGGCAACAGCAGGCGGTGCGGTTCGCCCGTCGTTGTGGCCGAGGAGGATGCAGCCTCCAGGATGGCGGAGTTGCGAGCGATGTATATCTCTGCGGGATACCGTGGCCGAGGACGCGCACCACTGCAGCGGCCACCTCGACCGCCCCTCCCTTCCAAGCGCCGCTGCTCTCTAGACTTGGCAGTCGACAATAACTTGCCTTGGGTGTTGCCGGTGGTCCGGTGGTCGACAAGATGGCGGTACTCGGCGCTATTCGCACGGATGCCGAGTTCCATGGCTCCGGTCGGTAGCGACCATACCCGGCAGTCTGCGCTGCTCAGGCTGATAAGCCGTCGCTGCACGCCGCCCACCCGCGAAACCATTGATGTGTCCACCAACAGCGCCCGCAGCGGCTCCGTGTGCGCCCGCGAAATTGACTGGCCACTCACGAAAAAACAGTAGGCGGCGTTGTGGCTGCCCATGACAAACAGCTGTCGACCGGCGTAGTTGTACGCGGCGCTGCGGCACGGCTGCAGGCGATACACCGCCGCCTCAACGGCAGCCTCAATGCTGTTCTTCGTCGTCCGCAGGAGCGCAGGGGAAGCAGTAAGAGCGCCATAGGCCGACGTGCCTGCGCCACTGACGCCACCGTGGTGCGCCGCGGTACTGCCTTGGGTGGACGCCCAACCGGCCAGCCGCCCCGCGTCGCCGGCACCGTTGCTGCTCTTGAGGATACTGAGCGGCGCCCATGCGTAAAAAGAGGTGAGCGGCTGGGTCTGCCGCAGCGACCACACCTTCACGTAAGCGTTACTGTCCATGGTGATCAGCTGGTCAAGCTCCTTCACCACCATCATGGTAACGATGCTGCCGAGATGCGGTGCTGCGGCATCGTACAACTCCAGCCGTGGCGGCGTCGCTGAAGACGCGGCAGATACCGTGGCAACCCCGCTCCCAGTCGTTATCGCCGCGCCTTCCGGCGCCACCCGTGGCGCTGAGAAGGCTGCGGAGGGCATCTGAATGGAGGAGGCGTTGCCGCGACCACCGTCCACCAGTGCTGGTGCCGTCGGCAGCACGGAGCTATGGTAAAGGTACACCTTGCTCGCCGCCGTCTGCACAGCGAGCAAGGAACGAAACGGAATGGGCAGGGCGCAGCGCACACCAGTGTCACATACATGCATGCGATGTAGCACCTCAATGCGCACCAATGGGCGATCCGTGTCGGTTATGGTGGTCCCAACACCTGCAGCGCCGCCGCGCGGCGTCCGCAGCGTCTTGGTAGTGGTACTCGACGCGGACGAGTAAGTCAATCTCATGGTGAAGACATCCCCGTCGAGCCCGCTGGAGACCACCAAGCCGTTGCTGGCCACGGCCACGATGGAAGACACAAGCGTGCCGGGCGTGTGGAGCTGTCGTGTATGAACGACGAAGGTGCCAATATCGCTGTAGAAGGTGCGGTGGGCGATGGCACGGTAGCCTGTCCACGCGCTCTCGGAGCTGCCAATGCGCTCCGATATGGCCGGCACGACGCTGGAAATGGCGCCCATTGTGCTCGCCACTCCTCCATTGCCGCCCACGCCATCCGCGCTGTTTCCGGCTGCGCGGCCACTGCCACCTCCAACAGTGCCGCCGCTGTGACTGCCGGCGAGCGTCGCGAGGCGCGGGATGCGGTTCAGCAAGGCGTACAGGTCCACAATGAGGACGGTGCCCTTACGGGTGCCCAGGAGAAGGTACTCCTGCCGCTGCACGAAGAAGCGGTCACGAGGCGCCTGTTTCTGCCGCGACGGTAGCGCACCGGCAAGGGGGGGAGTACGGCTACCACACAGGGCGGCACTGCCGCTGCGACACCCTCGGTTCATCCTCTCGCCGTTCCCGTCGCCATCCACGCCAGCTGATCGAGCGGCGGCGCTGCCAGATGAGGTGCCGGTGTGGCTCATGCTGGAGTGTCGCTCTCTACGGCCGCCGGCAGCCCACTCCATGCTTGACACAGTCTCCATGCACCGCAGCACGCCTGCCTCCGGCAGCGCTTGGACGGCCCGGCTTGTACCATACAACCGCAGCAGCATGTCGCTGCCGCGTGCCACGTACACGGGCCATGGCACACACGGCGAGACGTCCTCGACAGCCAAGACGCCTTCGAGGGAAACCAACTTCGCCGGCTGGTGCGCACGCACGCTTGTGAACTTGTCTTCCTTGTCATCAGCATCACCCTCGCATGCTGCCGTGCCGCTCCCCGTCGTTGAAGAGGGGCTCAGCTGTTGCAGCACGTTCAGCGCCGTGGACTCCGGCAGCTGCCGGCCGTCCTCGTAGCGAATGTACACCTGCTGAGGCCGCTGATTAATGCGCCACGGCCGCTGCTGCAGTGCTGCGTCGTAGCCGCCAGCATCAGCGGTCGAGGGCGCGTCTTGTCTGCCACTTGCCCCTTCGTCGCCACCGAGGCCGCGGATGAGTCGACCAAAAGCATCGTGCGGTTCCCCTTCGAGATCCTTGCACAAAACCTCCATTGGTCGAACAAGAAAACGCTGGTTAATGCTACCCAGTCGCGCGCCATCGCACACAGCGTAGTCGGTCGGTCCCTCCAGCATGACGAGCGACACGCTGTGCCGTACCTCAAAGACGTTACCCGTGTACCCAAGTCGCGCAAGCGCTGGGGCGAGCGGCTCCACGACGTACCGGTCGAAGATCGAGGCGCTGGTTCGCGTCAGATGAACCGCACGCTCGCGCACCTTGCGCTGATGATTCTGCACGTCCGCTTCCTCGATGAGCGCGTTGGTGAAAGCCTCCCACGTGATGCAACCCTTCTGCTCCACATCGAAGACCGTAAAGAACCCCAACGCGACATCCTCGCACTGAGAGAGGAGGCGATGAACCTCAGACAGAAGAGACGGGTGCTGGGCGAGCTGCTGGAGCCGCCACCGGTAGGCTTGCCGTGCCGCACGGGCGTATGGGTAACTCAGCAGGGATTCCCCGCCAGAGACACCCTTGTCACCGGCTCGCTGATCCGTGTCCGGGGTACTCTTAAATTCCTCTTCAAGAAGCACCTCTTCCTCCTCGGGCGTCAGCGAGCCCCACGGAACAGGGTTCCACCGCCCTGCGATATCTTGCCGCTGGGGCGGGCACAGCAGCTCCCACAGGTGAAACATGTCTTTCGGTGACAGCGGCACCTCTATCGAGCGCGTGCGATCAGGGAAGCAGCGGTGCGCATCCGCCAGCTGCGCGGCATAGTCGGCATACACACGCTGTGCCTCTTGTCGCAAGGTCGGCGCCATACGCAGCGCGTATTCTGGCGAGCATTGAGCAGGATCTGGGAAATAAAAGGGATCGATAAGGGCGCGGCTGAACAGGCCTGTCGGAAAGTACGCGGCATAGTGTGCAACGAACAAGTAGCGGCTGACAACATACACAAAGATGGGGAGGGTGAGCTGCAGTTGAGTAAGGTCGCCAGCGTGGCCGAGCAGCAGCGGTGGCGCCGAGAGCTCCATCAGCGAAGCGGAAGAAGTGTAGCCCGCTACCTCCGAAAACCCCTTCGGCACCGGACCGTCTAGCTCCATCGCCTCTACAGTGGTGCGCGACGTTGCTTGGCGGTCCATCATGTCGCACTGCTCTACCGACACGGCCAGGCAAAGGTCGTCGTAGAGGTCCGCGTCCCAGACTGCCGTATAGAGCATTGGCACTGCCGCTGGCTTCACAGGCGACGGAGAGTGTAGTAACGAGGCGGAGTATGCAGTGCTTGACGACCACGGTTGACCTGTTGGCGGCAGGATGAAGGCGTGACTGCCAGTAGCCCCTCCCACTTCGGTGGGGAGAGTACCTGCGGTAGCGAGGCGAGCCGTGGCGGGTGTGATAGGCGTGGCGGACACCGTGCCTGGCCGCCTCATGGCAATAGCCCGCCAATACGTGGGTTGCAAGGCTGCGCACAGAGACATTGCCGTCATCGTACTCTGCGAGTCAGGCGCGCCGTGCTGACCGGCACCACCGGCAGTGCCGCGGCCAGCAAAGCCTTGTGGCTGTGGATGCCGCTGCTCCCACGTCTCGTACCGACGTCGCTGGGTCCTCTGCAGGCGTGGCTGAACGTGCAGGGCACTGTATCGTGCAACCCACTCGCGACGAGCGCGCTGCAGGTGCACCGTGGGCACGCCGATTGGAACTGTTTCGTTGCCGTAAAGAAACCCGTGCGCGGCGCGCAACGCCGCGCGGACGGCCGCGTCGTGCGTCTGCATGGAACTGGCAATGGGGGTGGAATCGAGTGCCGAGTCATCACCCTGCACCACGTCACTGGTCGCTTTCGCGCCTTTGCCAGCGACTGCGTCGTGGTCCGCATTAACGCCCCCAGCCGCAGCGGCATCCGGGTGGGCTTCCGCTGCCAAGTCCTCCATGAGTGGCCCCTCATGCCCGTGTGCCAACTCCGATCGCATCGAGGTGGCCACCAGTCGCTTGAACTCAGCCAGGTGATCCTTCACTGGAGTAGCGCGGGCGTGAGCGCAGAAAGACTGCTGTAGCGCCTCCATATCTGCGAGGGCAATGAGCAGAATGGACGGCAGTGTGGCATCGCTGGTCGGCAGAGTCACGGACGGAAGTACCGGGCCGTGCGCCGCCGCCGCCGTCGCCGTCGCCATCGTCGGCTCTGTCTGCCGTTGGACACCAGTGGTGAGTAAGCCGGCTCTGTTCGATGACTTCCTGGCGAGGACGCTGGTCGACGCTGCTGTCGCTGCACTCCCCAGAGTAGAGGAGCTGGCAAAAGTGACTTTCAACGGCGATGAGTCTAGGGATGGCACTCCCGAGTGTCCGTCTGATGCTGCTCCCGCTGTCACTACAGCTGCCGCGGACGACAACACCGTCCCGGCAGTGTTCTCTGTGCTTTTCGGGAGTAGATGGAAAAATGGAGTGTCCAGAACCTCATCAAGCAGTGCGGCGCTGGTGGACCAGTTGCGGAAGAACGAGGCACCACCAACCACGCCGTTGGCGGCACAGCTTCTGTCGCCCATCTTGAGCGTCTTCTCTGCTGGGCGCAGAAGCGGCGGCAGCGGCGGGTTGGCGGAGGCCAAAGAGTGAGATGTTGATGACAGCACCGACCTCGCCGATTGCGGCACTGCGACAACAGCGCCTGCTGCTGTCAAGGGCCGCCTGGCGAAGTCTTGCGATCGCCTTTGCTCTCCGGATGCGGAGGCAGCCGAGACGCCCCGCAGAGGCAACGGCAGCGCATCTGCAAAAGGCGGCTGCCGTGCTGCCTCTGCAGATGCGCCGAGCCCAGCTGGGGCTACATAGGGGTTATATACGAGATCTGAGGCCGCGTTGGGAGTAGTCGTGAGGAGCGCGGTGTCGGCCCCATCACCCAACGGTGAAGAGAAGGAGGCAGAGGAAGATGTGGCAAAGGACATCAGTGATTCTTCTGCTTGCTCGCCTGCTCTACTCGAGTGCGTTGTGCGTGTGGGTGTGTGTGGGTGTGTGTGCGTGCGCACGTGGCTGTTGACACCAGCCCGTCTTGCGCCGCAGTTTTGTCTGCCGACGCAAACGACACGAACAAACAAACAAACAAAATATACGAGATGAGGCGCCACAGCGAGGGAAGAGCATTACGGGATGGGTGAACGGAACACCTGCTCCGTCTCTGCATACCTGTCTGTCGAGGTAGATGCACCCTCCACCCCGTCTCCGCTGGCCATTACAGTGCCCGTGCTGCTCGGGTGCATATATATATGTATATACATCAAAGGTGCAAAGCGTAAGCGAGGCGGGCGAAGGACTGCAGCGAGGGGGGCTGCGGCACGCAGTGGAGAACAAGCGAGAGAGGAGGAAGAGAGTGAGATGTAAAGGCACAGGAGAGCCGATTGCCCTCGACGCAGTGTGAAACTGACGAGCGCGCGCAGAGTCACAGGAGAAGAAAATCAAAAGACGGGGAAGAGGGGCCACGAAGAAGCGGAAGGAAGCCAGAGACGGAAGGAGCGAGCAAACGCGCAGCAAAGCTGAAGGCGGCGCAGCTTCCAGGTGGGCAGACGCGACTGTGCGAGTGGAGAAAAGCCCGCAGAGGCCAGCCTAGGGTATATACAAGAGTGCTTCACCTGCTCTGCGTATGTGAATGCAGGAGAGTAGGTAGGGAGATGATGGTGTTGGTCCTCCTCGTGTCTGTGTCGACGCGGGGACGGGTTGAAGGTGAGGAGACGAGAGGAAAGGCAGAGCGGCAGAGATAGAGAGAGAGAGAGAGAGGAGGGAGGGTAGGGGTAGGGGTAGGGGTAGAAGCGGTGCAGGAAAACGGCAAAGAGGAGGCAGAGGAATCAATGAAAGACACACACCCTTCGGAAACGCCCATGATGACGGGGTATCTGTGCCACGTAGCACGCGTACCAACGCACACACACACACACACACACACACACACACACACACACACACACACGTCTGGGAATTCCATGAAACCGAGCACACACATGCGCTGGGGGAACGGATGTGGACACTTCATCCAGTCGCGTGTTCATCTTCAGTGTACGGGTGTGCATTTGTGCGCTGCGTATTTCTGCGCTTTCCGCCCTCTTATCGACTTTGCCCGCTTTGGTTGTCGATGGTGGTGTCCACTGCGCTTTCATTTGCTGATCGCAATGAGGAGGAGCAACGCCCACAGAGATGGAGACTGCACTGACAGAGAGAGAGAGAAGCGCAACGCAACGCGAACGAAGATAGGGTATGTATGCCCCTGTTGCTTGCGTGTGGGTGGTGGGTGGTGTGAGGGGGGGGGGGAGGAAGAGATCGCAGTGGACGGGGAGGCGGTAAAGCAAACACGAGATCTGAGAAAAACAAAACACCACACACTCGGAGGAGGAGGAGGAGGGGACCAAAAAGGGGGAGGCGGTGGGGGGCCGCCGGTGAAGTGGCTGCGGAAAGAGAAAGAGAGCGAGCGATGTGCGTGTGCGTGTGCGTGCGTGGGTGTGGACTTTCGCAGTAGCACTCCGCATCCGGCGTGGTCTTGTGTCGTTCTCTCCTCTCCCCTTGCCCTCCGACGTATCCCTTCCCCCCAGGGTAGGCACGGATGTGTGCACACGTGCTGGAGTGCGTGGAGGGGGGCTTCCGCATCAAGTGCTTGTGAGGGTGGTAGTGGTGATGGTGACGACGACACATTATTCGTGTGCTGCGGTATATTCATGTTTGAGCCGAGTGGCGTTGTGGCGGTGCGAAGAGGGGGCAGAAGGAGCCGGGAAGCCTTGACAGCACTACAGCACTACCTCAGTTCCCCAGCAGCGCCTTGATTGGCTCGCCAAGAGACACGGTGCGACTCACCTCGTACTGCGCGGCGTTGGCTAGCACCCTTGGCAGGTCGTACAAGTAGTTCACCATGACGCAGGCACTCTCACGACTGGCTTGTGGGGTCGTGTTCGCGAGGAAGTTCAACCGATAAACGGTGGCGCCGTTCGACACGTGAAAGTTGCCGACTGGGTCGAGAATGCGACCATCATGGCTACGCTTGGCGGTGCACAGGTACGTGGCGACGGAGCGCAACAGTGGGGCCTCGAGGGCCATTGTGAAGGTATGGTCCATCCACCATGGCTGCTGATGCCGCTGCGTTGGGGTGCTGCCCGCGCCAAACGGGGCACTATCATCATGCGACAGCGAGGAGGCGGCACATGCGCTCTGAAGGAGACATACGAGATAGCGCAGTACCGCTGTGTTAACGGCTGTGGGGTTGCCGCTGCTGCCTTCGGTCGCCCTCATCACCGCACGCCCCTCCGTGGGTAGCACATCAGGGTGCCGCAGGACGTAGCTGAGAACGGCCTCGCGAAACGGCTCCCAGCAGCGCGTCTCTTCCTCCGCTGGTGAAAACTGACTGCCAAAGATGCCGCTTGTCGTCGCTGTTGTGGTGGTCACTGTCGCAGCGGTGGCCGCCAGCGCGGCCACCTCATCAGCCAGCCACTTGACATAGAGCGGGATGGGTGAGAGAGTGCAGAAGGTGTTGATTGGCGTCAAGCTGCGCGCCTGCCGCCTGGCGTTGATGTTGCCCTTCACTTCCTGCACAACGCGCTTGATGAGACGGTTGCCCATGTCCATGCCGCGCAACGCACTCTGCGCAGAGTTGATACTGTAGAAGATGGCAGTGTTCACGTTGCCGTCATCCGCCGCACCGGCGCAGTCCACCGTGGAGGAGGATTGCGGCACATCGCGGAAGTAGAGAGCCGCCTGCGACATGTTCACCGGGTCTGACAGCGGCGTAGGGCGACCTAAGATCTGGTCCACAGAGCTGGTAATGCCGTGCGTCAGCGCTACCTGCACGGCGATAAGCGGCTCATCGACGACGGCGGGGTGTAGAAAGGCAAACAAGTGGCGGTGGTGAGCCGGCTGAAGGCGATGGCGCATGTCTTCGAGTCCGCGGACGAAGGGGTGGACAGACTCAGCACGCATGATCTGGTCCAGCATCGACGGCGGCGTCGAGGGCCACGTCAGCTCCTCCATCACCAAGTACTCCTTGGAGAAGAAGTCGTGGAAAAGAAGCGACATGGCCCTACTGATGAGACCCACCTCGACAAGACGACGATGCCACTTGGAGAGCTCGCCGGCACAGCGGTCCCTCTCCGTGGAGCTCGCTGTAGCTGCTGCTGACGGTGACCCCACAGACTCGTCAGTGACAGGCGCCAACGAGGACAACGAGCGTGGCGGCGGCGGCGTGAGATTCTTGATGTGTCGCTTGCACAAGCTCTCGAAGAAGTGGGTCAGCTTTCGAAAGTGCATGAGCCGTCGCAGGCCATCTGGCATGGCGGCCGTGTGCCACAACCATGTGTAATACAGAGGAGAGCCGGCATTGCGGGCCTCGAAGCAGCACTGCATGACCTCTCCCTTAGCCTTCATGAGCTCTGTAGGTTCACCTTCATCGCAAGCGGCCTGTGCAGTGCCAGAGGCAGTCGCTGCTGCCGCGCGCTGTGTTTCCTGTGCCTCTGCCTGCCTTAGCAGCGTCAGGTAGGTGTCCACCTTCGCCGCCAGCCGCGCGCTCGCCCTCACCACGGCGTCCAGGTCAAAGTTGAGCTCGTTGAGGGTCGAGATAAACAGAAAGAAG
Organism: Leishmania panamensis; assembly: GCF_000755165.1. Taxonomy (NCBI): domain Eukaryota; phylum Euglenozoa; class Kinetoplastea; order Trypanosomatida; family Trypanosomatidae; genus Leishmania; species Leishmania panamensis. The sequence continues at coordinate 325,207 of NC_025886.1, read as the reverse complement.
TTATCCTCCGTCGCGGATGTGATGTTGTCATTCGTGGCGCTGTCCTGAACGACGGGCGGCACGAGCACATCGAAGGCGGCCCACACGCTCTCCACAATGACGCCGGGAATGCGTCCTTGATCGCTGTGGATGGCGCGGCGCAACTGGGTCAGTGCCACCTCGGCCATCACCTCCCCATTCCCGTCAGCCTGCGGGGGCGAGGTGAAGGTGGGCAACGACGATGATAGCAGTGCTGCGGTTTCTCTGTCGGAAGCGAGGTAAAGCTGTGGGGTGAGATGTGCAGAGGCCACGCTGCCAGTGGACTTGCGCGTGAGGTCCCACAGCCGCCGACACCATCGCGCGACACGTTCCTCACTCACTGTGGCGCCTGACCGCGGCGGTGGCGGCGACAGCGATAGACGCGTAGGCGCACTGAAGTGACGCCGAACGTATGTCACGGTGCTGGCAGAGAGAGCAGAGAGGGCGGGGTCGTAGCTAGTAGAGGCTGCCGCGAAACCACTCGAGCCGCTAGCAGTCCGATAGAAGCAGCGCATCTACAATGCAGCCACAGCAGTCTCCGCGGGATAGCTACACGTCACTTTCGGACCCACAGAGCGAGAGGGTACACACGACTGAATGTTCTTCCCTCGCCTCCACCTCCAGGAGCGGTGCGTCTGTGTGTGGGCGTGCGTGTGTGTGTGCACGGGCGTGTGTGTGCGTGATGGGGAAGTAGGAAAGAGCAGGTGGTGTGCTGCTGCTGTGTTCAATCAAGGCGAATGAGTCTCGTTGGAGAGGGGGAGCTTCTTCCTCTGAGTTGCGCTTTGTTGTGTGCGAGTACACCATGAAGAGAGCAGTGTCGTTGAGCGCCGCAGCTGCTTCAGGATTCAAAGCCTACAAAGCACGCATGTGCACAGAGAAGGGGAGAAACAGGAAGGGAGAGAGATGATGAGCAGAAGCCGGGAGACGCAAGAGCAGCTCATGCACAGCCGATGCAGCCGGAGCAAGAGGGGCGCAGAGATGAATGAGTGAGTGAAAGAGAGAGAGAGAGGGGGGAGTGTGTGCGTGTGAAAGGGTGCCGTACACGAGAACGCACCTTCTTGTGTACTCACCACGGGTGAGCTGGAGCTGTGATACTCACAGCACACACACACAAAGAGGAAAGAAATAACGAGGAGAGCAAGCGTGTCTCGTAGATGGTCACAATGCGCGCGCCCCGTCTAGTAGCAAACAGAGCGCTCACGGTCACAATGGCCGTACGTGGATGGCGGCCTTAAAATCTTCGCCGTTATCGACGCTGTGTTTACGCGTTATAAAGCAAACTCAACAACCTGCGCACGTGAGAGAAATTGAGGACATCGGTGAGGAAAGCACCTGGGCAGCACCCGCCATGAGCGGCTTCGCTGCAGCAGCCGCGCACACCCACCATTTATGGAGAGGGAAAGAAAAGGGCGCCAGCGACTCGCCTGGGGTGGCCGTATCGGAGAGGGAGAGAGGGGATAAGCACATGATGGTCGTCCCTCACCTCCTGAGATCCTCAACACCGCTCGACTTCACAGCTGCCATACCTGCAGCGCCGCAAGTTGCCCACTCGACAAGCCCTGTCGCTGCTGCTGCCATGCCTGCGGATGCGCCTGTGCAAACACCGCCGCCCCCTGCTGCACCAGCTGCTGCTTCTCTGCGTCCTCCACGGTATCCGCGGTGAGCACGTTCGCGACGGCAACAACCACGGATGACAACCAGCTCGACACCGCCGCGGCTGAGGCAGCGTGGTTAGTTCCCAGCAGATAGCGCAGGGTTCGCACCGCGTTCGGGTTCTCTGCCTTGTCCATCTTCATGGGCAAGTGCGCCATAAGGGCAGGGATAACCTGATCGAGGGGCAGCAGCGACAGCGGAAGGCAACGGACGAAGGAGCAGGTGGCGCTGACGGCGTTGTCGACAGCCTCCGGTATCTCGTCCTCCTCGTTGCCAACTATGGACCAGAGCGCCTGGAAGCACTGCGATACAACAGCGCTTTGGTGCGCGAAGAAACCTGGACAGCCCTCCACAAGGACGCGGAGCAGATATGCGCTGTTCGCCCTCGCAGTGGATTCGTCTGAGCCTGCCATGACACTAACGCTCAGCTGCACAGCTGCCTCGACGAACGGCGCCAACAGCTCCCCCGACGCCGGCGACGCGGCACCATCGCCATTGGCGTCGACGCCACCGTATGCCTGTAGCACGGCGGCGAGGGTACCTACAGCGGTCACAAGTCCTTCCGGGGGCCGCGTCTCCACGTCGGCATGCATGGCGAGTAGCGGGATCAGGTAGGGCATGTAGGGCTGCAGCAGCACGCCATACGCCCTGGCGACGCTTTCGAGCATCTCAGCGGCGGCGTCTAGGACAACTTCGTCGTGGTCCTCGGGCAGGTGGACGCCGTGCCTCACCATCTCTGGTGAAACAAGCGTGTACCACGGTGGCACCTCAGCCGCGGACGGCAGCTGAATGGACGGCGGAGCAGCCGCGACGCCGTTCTGCTGATGCTGTACCATGGCGGCCACAATCGCGGAAGCCTGAGCCTCCGCCGCCTCGTCAGCGCGTCGAAAGAGCGGGTCTCTTCTCCGAGCACAGGGCGCCTTGTCCGCACCGGCAGACCTCCCCGTCTGCTGCTGCTCCTGGTACTGCTCGTAGCTCATATTTTCCGCACCGTCCACCTCACTGCACTCGTCCTCGTCCTCAAGCTCGTCACCGCGGCGCTGGCACGGCATCGTCCCACGCAGCAGCTGCACCACATCCCGCAGCACCGCATCTGGGCCATCGATGGCGCACTGCGTGCCGAAGTAGTCCATCACGATAGTCACCGCCTCGCACGCGGCGCCGACGACCTCCCTCTCCGCGTCCTCCTCCTCTATAGTGCGAAGCAGCAGGTTCAGCAACTCATCAATGCGGTCGCGCACCGGCAGCGAAAGAATATCCTGCACGAGGCTGCCGCTACTACTAGCGGCAGCGGTGCGCCCCGCCACACTGGCGGCTCGGCTGAGCGTCTGCATTTCCTCTGCTGGAATGCCGGCAGACGCCTTGGCAAGCTTGGCCAATGCGATGAGGGCGTTAGAGCGAACGTTAGGGTAATAGTGCGAGTTGAGCCCCGTCAGCGCCTCCCAGCACGCTGCCGTCTGCGCTTCGCCGAGCTGGCCCATCATGACATCGGCAAACACGCCAATACAGTATACGGCGGACGACTTCTCCTCCACGTCGGCGGTGCGCACGCGTAGGTGAATCTCCTCCGCGTCGTCGCCTCCGTCCTCGTCGCTCTCGTCCTCACTGCCGTCATCGTCATCCTTCCACGCGGCGAAGGCGGCAAGCGCACCACTACTTCCGTCGCTGGTTAGCGGGTGCTTATTCGTATACACCGCCCGGTCCTCGGTGATCGTCTCCAAGGCGCAGTGAATGGAGTCGTTCAGGTACAGCGCAAAGTCCTCGCGAAACAGTTCGCACATGTTCGCCAGAAAGCCGAAACTCTGCTCCCGCAGCGGTGCGTGGCGCGTCTGCAGGTTCACCACCACCTCCTGCATGAAGAAGGGGAAGTACTGGGCAAAGGCAGCACGGCCCATCGCGGAGCCAATGACGCCGACGGTCTCGGTTACCTGCGCACGGAGCGCCATCGTCTCCGGCGAATTCAACCCAAAGGGCTGCCGCAAAACCTCTAGCAGCTCCGGACCTCGGCTTGCGAAAGCAGCGGAGTGCGCCATGCCCATCGACGAGAGCACGCCGCACAAACGGCACTGCGTCTCGAGCGAGCTCACCGGGATGGCCGCCATCACTGCCGGCAGCAGCGTCGGCACGTAGCGGTCGAGTTTCTCCTGGAGGTTCTCGCATAGGGTGTCCAGAGCCTGGGCTACGCGGCGACGCACGAGGTCGTTCGCGTCCGCCAGCAGAGGCACCACCATCGGCAGCAGCTCGTGGTGGTGCAGCAATATTTCGGGCTGCAGATGCACGCAAAAGTACGAAAGAGCAAAGGCGGCGGCCTCGCGGGGGACCGGATCCGCGTCGTGCAGGAAGCCGCGCGTCACCGTCAGCACGTACCTGACGCGGCGACGCAGATAGCTCGAGTGTCCTTCGGCTAGGCAGGCGAGTGCAATCATTGTAGCCTTGCGGGTGCGGGTGGCCACGCTTGCCGGAGCGTCCGTCACTCTCGAGATGTACGGCAGCAGCACCGCCGTGAAGGCCTTACTGGACACCGTCGTGGCAAGCGTGCTCAGCAGCTGGCCACCCACCATGCAGGCGGACGTGAGGTGCAGCATGTCCACGTCGTCGTCATCGCTGTCGTTCACGCCCTCGTCGTCCATGCTGCCGCTGCCCTGATCTGAGATGGAGATGGTGTTGTCCTCCGACATGAGCCCGAGGCACACCTGCACCAGCGGCTCGAGCAGGGTCGGTGTCGCCACAAACTTTGGCTTCAGCGTCGCCAGCTGCCCCAGTGCCGTTCCGCAGTTCTCGCGGATGCGCGGGTGGTGCTGCGGATTCCCCATGAGCCGAATCAGTGCCTGCGCCAAGTTCTGCAGCAGCGCACCGTACTTCCTCACAGGCAGGTCATCGAAGAGCCGCTCGAGTAGGTCAAGAATGCTGACGCACAGCGGCACCTTGGCCTCCGTCGCTGCGCCGCTCTCGAGTAAGCTAATGCAGGCGGGTACGAGCTGGTGCGCGAGAAAGGCATCGCGCATCTCGGGGTGCTCGTCCAGGGTCGGCACCAGCGCCATCGCCGCCTTCACCGCCGCAGCCTGCACCACCGTCTCGCTGTCCCCCAGGCCGCGCATGACAGACTCGGTTGCCAACCCGCTCAGCGCACTCTCCTCCGCGAACACCTCACTAAAGCTGTAGAGCAGCACCATCGCCAGCTCGCGCATCTCCACTCGCGCGTCATCCGCGGCAGCATGGATCGCGTGCTGCAGCTCCGGCCACCCGCCATCACCTCGGCGGGCAGCGGCCTTCGCAAGTCGAGTGACAACGTGGGCAATGGCGAAGCGGACCGGACGTGCCGTCTCGTTGCCGAGCCGCAGCAACAGCAGTTGGCGCAGCTCATGCTGCTGCTGCTCCGTCGTCAGCACACGCCAAAGAGAAAAAATACGCTTTCGCAGGAGCACTGCCGCCATCTGACGAACACCGGCCGACGCCGTGGGCGGTGCGCCATCCGGGGTGCCGCAAAGAATCGTCACCAGCTGGCCCACATTTGGGGGTTGCCGAAGCGCATTCGTGAGCGCTGTCTCGCTGCAGCGGCGCTCGGCGTTGTCGGCAACGCGCAAAATGTTCTCGATGACGGTGCAGAGCTCGTCAGCCGTGTAGAGACGGTCACTGCTCTGCATCGCTTCACGCTTTCACCCTCGAAGAGCCAAAGAAACCAAGGAGACAAGGGGCCCACTTCGCACACACACACACAGAGAGAGGCAATGATGCGCTGCACGTTCGCTGCCTCACCTCGGGTCCGCTTCAGCTATAGTGCACGAAAAGGCCGCTTTGCTTGACTGTGGTTGCTGTGAGAGTCACGCGCGTGGGCCCTGTGCCTGGGGGCAGGGGGCCGGTTGTCGAAATGGCAAGCCGGGGAGGGGCTTCACTGATTGTTAGGGAAGCAGCGTTGCCGAGGAAGGGAGGAGGAGGAGGAGGAGAGAGAGAGAAGCCGCAACGATGATGACTTGGAGGGGAGGGGAGGGGAGGGGAGGGGGGGAAGAGGGAATAACGCTGCTGGGGAGCGACAACAGCCAAGCCACTCCCTCCTCCGCCTATGTCTCCCGCTTCAGTGGGCAGCCAAGGAGAACCGTCTCGGCGTTGCCGTCAACGTTGCTGTCGAGATCAGCCAGCATGAGCAAGTGGCCTGCACACTCGCCCTCCCCTCTCGGCGCGCAATCAGTGACGAGGGGAGAGTGCAGACGGAGGGGCCGACGGGAGGCAAGTAAGAGGGGGGGGGGGCGAAGGATTGTCTTTCGAAGAGAAGGCTCTAAACATCAAGCAGTGCGTGTGTGGGTATGTCTCCCTCGTGTGCGGAGTGCGGGGTGTTACTCACCTGTGCGTGCCATCGAACGCACAGGCGCAGAAACAACGCCACACCACGCCGCCCCCGCTCGCTCAAAAGCGCCGTCACGAGAAGAGAGCCTCGCAGGGGACGCCTAACCACCTCCAGGCGCACACACACACACATCACGCGCGCGCACCTAGCAGACGCAGAAGTAACCATCAAGCTTGGTGTGAAGCTGCACAGTCACCTTCATAGAAACGCCCTACCAAACGTGCGCTGTGACTGCTGGGTCGGTGGAGATGGCCTCTTAGAGAGAGAGAGAGAGAGAGAGAGAAAGCACGCGCTGCTGCGTGTGGACGCCATCCCTCAACAACGCGGCCACTCCTCGCTTCGTTTACCCAGCGCACTAGCACGCTTTGATCATCGTACGTTGGCGTGCTGTCTCTGAAGCTGCAGTCGCCGCTGCTGCTGCGCCTGATGCAGCGACGTCACCTCTAGCTGGAACCTCTGGCGCGACTCCGTATAGGGGTCTAAGGCTGACGATGGGGGAGGGGAAGGCAGAAGCGCAGACGGCGGAGAGGCGGCGGCAGTGGGGGTCGGTATCTCAGAGTGGGGGCTCGAAAAACAAAGGGAAGAGGCCTCCGGCGCTGGGGAAGCAGAGGGGTTGGCCAGGCGCGCGCCATTGGCCACATCGGCCAGCCTGACCGCGCCACCACTGGGCGCCTTGGTCTCACCGTGGCCTTCGAGGTCATCGCAGATTCGCACGTGAGAGGTAGATGACGGTGAAGGCTGCGACGGGATCCAAGAGCGCCGTAGCACCCTCACTGCCGGATCACCAAGGAGCAGCTCCTGCACCAGCCGCTTCCGCAAGCAGCGCAGCTCGGCATTCGTCGTGCGACTCGGTAGCGTAAGTGGTTGCCCGCGAGCATCCGTTAGTGCCAGGAGGATCTCCTGCAGGCTGTCAAATCTTCTCCGGGCGGCCCCTCCACTGCTGCCATGCCCTGAGCCAAGTAAGACGGCATCCAGTAGCTGCACGGCGCGTAGCAAACGCTGCTGGCGCCGTGAGGCAGCCACGGCCTGCCTCTGGACGGGTGGTGGTGATAGTGCCCGGGACGCCTTGGCTGAAAGCCGCACTTCGGCACGAGGTGCGTCAGTAGAGCGATCGGCTCGCGCGCTACAGCAGGAAGCAGCACCAGCGCCAATGAGAGAAGCTATGCGGGTGGTTGGTGCACTCAGGCGTGGTGTCCGATAGCTGCTCGAGTGATCGATGTCGTGAAGCTCGGTCGCCGGTGGAGATTGCGTTGCCGTGGGCGAGACAGTTGGCGATACCAAAATAGACATGTCAGGCGGTGACACTGCTCTGTCAGATGACGCTGCTGGTCGCCGCACCCCCGAGCCAGGTGGTGCTGCACCTTCAACAGCTGCACACTGTCCATGACACCAGAGGCGACTAGCTTCGCTGTGAAGCCCTGCGGGCGTGATGCGCCGGCTACCCGCACCTCCCACGCCCTCTACCGTCGGCATCTCCGCTTTTCCCCAGGCTCTCGAAATGAGGTCGTGGAACGGATCAGAAATTGCCGCATGCCCCGTGGACGACAATGGCGGTGGGACGGAGGAGGGGCGCGCCAGCAGATCAGTTGTGTCCTGGACGACGCCGTGCTCACCGTCACACACAACTCGAACAAACGTGTGAGGCTCAGCGGTGCGGAGCGTTCCGCCAGAGCTCCGGTGAATGGGTGGCGCTGCTGTCTGGGCAGCGTCGCCATGGCGCGGGTGCGGAGGCGGCAAGCAAAGGTATGCGGATCCGCCGACAGCCTGTGGCGCTGTCGGTAGACCGGTATGGCAGCACGTGTTGCGTTCACAAGCGAGTCGATTCACATCATGACCACGCAACACTCCGAGCGGTGCCGAAGTAGATAATGCGCGCGCGATACTCTTCGGCACCGACATTGGATCAGCTGCCTCGCCGCTAGCACGATCCTCTGCCGTTGTCAGCGCCGACTGCACCGTCGTCATCGGCGATGAGTTGAGTGGGTCACTTGGTTTGGCGGTGAGTGCGTACGGTAACGCACCGTGATTCCTGGTGTGCGGGTGCCATCCCAAGCGCAGCAGTGCTGCCTGGATGCGCCGAACTTGTTCGCGACACGCGTCAGGGGAAGACTCCATGGTGATGACAGCAGTGGATGGAGGCGCGCTAACAGTGGCGCCGCACCTTTGAATGTGTGTGTGGGTGTGTGTCTATGACCGAGTAGCGTCGCCAGCACTAACACCTCTACAACGCGAGGGAAGGAAAAACGAAAAGAGGCGAGAATAATAAAGGCGCACAGCTGCAATTTAGTGCCCTGCCGCGGCCTAGCGATGCAGCCGCTAAAAACACACACCAACGCGCAACGACATGCGCCGACACACGCTGGCAGATGGTGAATGGCGAACCGGAGGGCCTGTTCGAGGACGGTTGCAAGGGAGAGAGAAGAAGCAAGTCGCACGAGAGACGGTGGCGAGAGGAGGAGGAAGATCGAGATAGGGAGCACGACAAGGTGGCGCAGGTGTCAATGGGTGTCTGCATGTGCATGACAAGCGCACCTCTTCACATGAACACCAATACGCGAAACAGAAAGAGGAAGGGAGGGGGGCCAGTCGTCCAGGTGCGCAACAAGCGAAAGGAGGAAGTCGTGTGCGGGCGCGGCAACCATCGTTGGCAGATCCTTGGCAACATCACCACCAGCATGACCACCCGCGCACGTGCTCTATTCCGCACTTCATCCTCTTCTCCACCTACCTCTGGCGTGCAAAGAATGGCGAGCCAGCATACAGATGCCCACACGCACACACACACACGCATGCACATCACTGCGTCCCCGTCTACGCTATAAAGACGTCCCCTTTTGCGGTTCACTGCTATGCGTGTGTGCGTCCATCGAGCGCCACCGTGAACTCGGGAAGAACCGGAGTCCTCCAAAGAAGAGAAGGGGGGCTCCATGCGCAGAGGGAGGGAGGAGGGGGAAGGCTTTGACAAGCGAGCCTGGGAGAAACATTTTCAGAGACCGCGAGCTGCGGCAGCGGCCGCCCCCCCCCCCTCCCCCCTCCCCCCTCCGCCTCGTCCTCTCCCTACCCCGACACCTTCTCACCCGCTCGCAAAGCCACACAGAAGCGCGTGCGTGACAGTCGGCAGGAAAGAAAGGGGTGGAGGAGGAGGAGGACATGCGAGGCGCAGATGGGAAAGGGGGGCGGCGAGTAGCGGTCAAAAGGCCACCTGCGCACACGCGGCACATGAATGTGCTAGCATACATCAAGCTTCTTTGGCACCTGTGGGCGGGTGTCGAGGGGTGGGTGGTCGGGAAGATCGCAGGCGTTGACGCCATGCAAGAGGAAACCAGTGCGGTGTAGCAGAGACGCGTGAGAGCAGAAAGAGACGCCCAAGTAGCAAGACGGCGAAGCACTGCTCCGTCCTGCTACAGAGTGGCAGCTACAGACATCCACACACGCATATATGAATACAACGGTATGCCAGCCGCTCCGCCACACACGAGTCGCGTCCCTCTCTGACGCTGCAGTCCTCTGGCGTGGCCACGTCTTTCCGCGCTACAACCTCCACCGCATTGGCCTCCTTAGTACAGAGAGGTCTTCTTCATCAAGCGGAGAAACTCCTCCTCGCTCACCTCGCCGTCCCCGTCGCGGTCTGCCTCGTCGATCATCTCTTGCAGCTCGGCATCCGTCATGTTCTCGCCTAGCTCCATCGCCACTCGCTTCAAGTTCTGGAAGGAGATCTTGCCTGTGCCCTCTGTGTCGAAGAGCACGAACGCCTTCAGCATCTCCTCCCGCGAGTCTCGGTGGGACATCTTGTGTGACATGATCTGAACAAACTGCGCGAAGGTGATCACGTCGCTGCTCACGTTCGCATTTCCGGCGCTCGACGACGGCCCAGAGGAGGCGCCACCACCGCTGCCGCTGCCGCCTCCCCCGGTGACACTGCTGACCAGCTGCTGAAGCTCCTCCTTACGGGGCTCGAAGCCCAGGGCACGCATAGCGATGCGCAGCTCCCTCACATCAATCGTGCCGCTACCATCCGTGTCGAACAAGTCAAACGCCTCGCGGATTTCTTCCAGCTGGTCCTTGCTGAGCTCGGCGTTCACGTTCGACGCGGGGGTCCCCGGTCTCAACGGCATAGTGCCCGCAGTACTCATCTTGCAGCGCTGCTGTCGCTTCTATGAGGAAAGGGTGTACGCTCCTCTGCCTGCTTGTCGGGGTGAATGCTTGTATAGTGGGGATGCTTGAGGAGAAGAGGGGAAGAGGACTGTAGAAGGGAACAGAGGACAGTTGTGAGTTTTCCATTGGTGTGCTCGTGGCTCGCCGTGTGTGCCTGTGCCTGTGTGGGGCGGGTAAGTGGTCCAGTGGGCTGAGAAAGACACAGAGAGAGCGAGTTGGTTGCGACCAAAAAGTTGTGCCGAGGAAACACACACACACGTACTTGTCCGTGAGAAGGCGCATCACACAGGTGAGAACAGCCTGCAGGTCTGCTGGCGCGTGGGTGCTAACGAAGAGGAAGCAGAGTGGTGTTGAGTGGGTGTGATGGCGTGTCTTACGTGAGTTAATAAACCTATTCTCCTCCCCTCCCTCTCCTCCTCCTCCTCCTCCCCTGCGCCGCTCCTGCAGGGTCGCACCGACACAGCGCAGAGGCAGAAAGGAGCCCAATGAAAGACGTGCGTGCGCTCGAGCATTTGCACTCAGACCACCCACGCGAGTGGGGATGTGGGTGTGGGGGTTATTGCGCATGCACCGGCCGACATGAACAACACGCCGCAGCGCCGACACGAACGCGCCCCACCCACCCCCCACTCGCTCGTCGGTGGTCTTTCCCCTTCTCTCCCCTTCCCCCCACCTCCAGCAGCGTCCTCCTTCGCGACTGTGTGCGTGGGTAGGGGTGTCATCATCGCGCGCTCTAAAAAGGGAGGGGCCGCTTGACACTACTGTTGCAGCTTCCGACTCCGCTCTGCCCTTCTTGTCACATCCACGCGCACCGAGCTGGCGTTGCTCTCCGAGCCGGAGGTGTACGACGACGACTTCGAGGTGCTACGAGAAGACATTACGGAATAATCTCGGCGACTATGTTGCGCCTTCCTATGGTCGTCCTCACGCTCGGGCTCACGCTGGCGCTTCGCCGCGCCCACCTTCGACTCCGGCGGAGGTGGTGAGGAAGACTCCTGCAGACGCGACAGCGCCAATCGCTCCTCAAGTGATGTGATGTTTCGACGCTGTGGAAACAAAACGGCATGGCCTTCGCGCCGCAGCAGCCGTCGCGCGCGCCAGCTGTGTGCCGCACGGTCGCAATTGTGCTGCAGCATCGCCGCGTCCTCATCACGACGAAAGTGTCGCACTTCCTTCATGAACGCCGGCATCTCGGCGTTCAGTTGCTCGTACGTCACAGCCACGGCCCTCCGACGGTACACCATCTCCGCGTCAGCATGGAAGATGCGCGAGAGTAGCGTCGGGCGGCAGTTGACGTCACTCGAAGACGGCGATGACGCATCTGCCGCCGCTCCTTCGAAGTCGCCTGTCAGGGCAAGGTAAGCGTAAGCAAACATGGAAGAGAGAGAATGGAAGAGCCGCAGCGAGCTGGCAGCGTTGTTAGAGGCGTCGACTGGATCCTCTATCCACGCCTGTGTGGGGCCCATCAGGCCGCGTGGGGAGCTGGGCAGAACAGGGGACTTCATCTGACTGCCGCCAGTGCCGCCGCAGTCGGCACGCACGCGGAAGTCGCCTTCGTCGTTGGGGGCGTTCACGTCCATCGGGTCGTCCCCATTGCGCAGAGCAGCGTAGCCCTCCAGGCAGACGGCTACCCTCCTGTAGTTCCAGTACTGACCACACATTCGGAAAAAATCAACCAGCAGCTTGCCTAGCCCCGTCATGGCTCGCTGTTCCGGCTGCGTTGTATAGATGGGGTGCTGCCGCAGGAAGGCGACGACGAGAAGCGTGGTGGCGTAGCTGCCAAGCCCGCCATGGTACGGCTCATGCATGCCACGCTGCATGACAAAGTACTTCACGACCAAGATAAGTGGTAGGGCCTCCGGGTACGCGTTCATGTACTGCACGATGCACTCGGAGTTACGCTTGCCGTCCACGGCGCCAACGCTGATGTCGACGTCGATGAGAGAGCCCTTGTGGACGAACTTGATGAGCGGCACCTTCGTCTTGAGAATCACTTGTGGATAGGCATTCTCGCACAGACCCGCGTTGCTGATCTCCTTCGCCAAGGCGCTGAGCGCCTCCTCCACCGGCACCGGCACATCCAACAGGGTCACGTCAAGGTCCGAGAGCGGCAGTAGCAGGTGGGTGTACATGCTGCCATAGACGAGCACCGAACTGCCAGGCCACAGTCGATCGACCAGCAGGCCAATCTTCTTCTCGATGTAGCGCCGCATCGCCACCTCCGCCTCTGTTGGGCGAAGGTAATCGACAAGGTCCGTGATCTCCTGGTGGAGGGCGATGAGGGGGCTGGCACGACAGTAGCCTCCGTTCTGCTCCATCCGCGCGATGCTCCATAACGGCACCACCAACACACGATCCCGCTCCGCCTGCTGCGGTGATGATGATGTCTGGCGCCGCTGCCCCTGGCTACGAGGGGAACTACGGTCACCCGCGTTGCGCTGCTCGTCACAAGAGAGAGAGGACTGCAGGCGCACGGTTGCCTCCAGTGCATCGGCACCAAGCGCCTGCCTTCCCGTCGTGGAAGTGAGTTGGAAATTCAGGTAGTCGCCAATGAGGCCTTCGTGATCGGCCTCTGCATCCCCTTCCTCCTCGTCCTTCGCTAAGGACTTGAGCGGGTTCATGAAGGCTTCCTCGGCACAGGCACTAGCAGCAGCAGCAGCAGCAGCAGCAGTACTCCCTGCAGGCCTACTCATAGAGAAAGAGCCACCAGCGAGAGCCACAACCGCAGAGCCTTGATCCTTGGCGCCCACCTTCTCTGACGTCCTCCGCCGCTTGTACTGCGACGCCGCGCGATCCTCGGGCATGTACTCCTCATCATCGTCGCCACCGCCGTCGCTGCTGCTGTCTTCAGCAGAGTCAAAGCTTCCGGAACGGCGCTGACGGCGCCCCTGCCGTGGGCCCTCCGTCGCAACGGTGTCGACGGCGCCGCCACTCACAGTGCTTACCACCCTCGTGGCAACAGCCGAAGGCACAGCACGGTCTTTGCCCTGCCGAGTTCGATCCACTGCTGCAGCGGCACGGTGGGCACTCAGCTGCGCCTGATGACGACGAAGCTTCTCCGAAAGGTGCGCGGCAATCGGAGGCTTCTCATCCTTCGCCACGGGGTCCTCCTGCAGCAAGAGCCAGTTCGCGTCAAAGTCGTCCCGCTTGCTTTGAAAACGCGCGAATATATCAAGCGTCGGTATGGTCAGTGTCGGCGTCGGCACATCCCTCACCTCGGCGCTCGCGCTAACGGCAAGGTGACCAACAGCGCCTGACTCATCCCTCGCGACTGGCGTTGTCGGTGGCGTCACAGACGATAATAGCGGTGCAGCCGCAGCGACGGGCGCACCGTGGCTGTCGACAGCGGAAGGAAGGTCTGGCGCGGCGGGAGTAGCACCAGCGCTTGTCGGGCCAACCACAGTGCGGTTGGAGCTCACGACACGGCCTCCGCGACGTTTCATTACGATGCGTGAGAGCCAAGTGAAAGTGAAAGTCAGCGAGAGGACTGCCCAACAACTTCACTCGCACCTCTTTTCGCTGACGAAGTCGTGAAAGGGAAAAAAAAACGTGCTAAGCTGAACCAGCGAGGACGAGAGGCAGACAGGCAGACGCTGCAATGTGCGAGTGGTTGGGCTGTCGGCGGTGAAGAGAGAGACGCTCGGTGCGACGACAAAGATGTGAGTCTCCGTGTGTAGGGAGGGGGGAAGGAGTGCGGAGAGTGATGAGAAAGCTCAGTCGCACACGGATGGTACGTGTGTATGCATGTGTGTGTAGATGCGGGTCTCCGCCTCAGTTTCTTTTCCGCCCTACAACTCCCAAGCTCGGAAGGACCGGCATCCGCGCACGCACACGCGCGCCTTTCCCCCTTTTCCTCGAAGCAGCAGCGCCACAAACTCCGCGTCTCACCTACCGAATGACGACAAGCGGCCACACGTGTGCAACAACAACACGGACGGACAGGTGGTGGGAAAGAGAGACGCACAGGTAGGCAGGCATACTCCTCTCTTTCCCATCACACTATGATGGGTCACCTTTGCAGTCCCTCCCCGCCTCGCCATGCGATTTCCCCTCTCGCCCCCTTCTGTTTTGACCTCTTAGCGTTATTCAGCAGGGCGGCTGCAGGCGTGGCGGTGTGGGGCGAGTCAACGGCTGGACGTGGTATCTTATCCTAAGCTGCATGGACAACAGTGATGCGCAGCAGAGACGATCTATGGCCTTGGTGCAGCTATGATGTGGTTGGTGGGGTGGGGTCGCGAGGCCTCGAGAGGCCTAAGGGGTCCGATGAAGAGAATGCGCGAGACTCACATTCAAATGCGAGAAAACAACAACAACAACGAAACTTTAGAAGCGAACAGAGCGTGGTGCGAAGACCCGGTAGAGCTGAGGCAAAACAGAGAGGGAGAAGGAGACACAAGCAGCCCCAGGTATGCAGGAGAGGGACAAGACAACACTACGGATATCGTGTCGCGGGGGGAAGGGACTCACACCCGTACGGGAGCGCCAGGCTACGAGGGCGGCAGCGACACACAAAACATACGCTTACACATGCAGACGTAGACACGCACTGCGCGCTGCAGACCGTCGTCTCACGCATCCACGGCGCAGCGTGCCATGCGCACGGTGGTGCGAATGGCGCAGTTTCGATTACGTCACTGTGCGTGTGTGTGGGGAGGGGGGGAGACGGCGTCGCTCACTCTACACTCGACGTGCGCTCAGGCAACACAGGAGGAAAAGTGTAGAACGGAGAGGGGGATGAGAAGGCGATGGCACGGACGGCGCATGCCTGCCGCGCACGCATGTGTCTGTTTCTTCATCGTCCGCGTGATGTGCTGCGTGGTGTACGCCGCCCTTCCCTGCTGTTTGCTTGGCTCGTTTGCTTTTTTCGCTCACAGCTTAGTAGATGAGTTATGCCACATCAGAGAGTAAGAGAGGCACAGACGGGGCACGCCAACGATGAAGGCAGCACGTGTTTCCTGCCTCTAGGGGGGGGGAACGGGGAGGGGCCGCGAGAAGAAGACAATAGGCGCAGACGGTGCCACCGACAAGAACACACCGCGGCAGACTCCGGCACAACACACGCAGCGGGATCAGCGAGGACCACACAAGACGGGAACAAGGGGAAACAGAAAAAAAGTCACCGAAGCGGCGTGTGGCGATGGACGCCAGCAGAAGCCAAGAGACGCCGCGCGAGAGAAAAGAGAGAGGGACACCCACCGGGGTGGGAGAGGAGGAGGAGGAGGAGGAGGAAGGGGGGAGTGCGACTGCGGCGTGGATGATGAGCGGCAGAAATGAATACGCCATCATCCGCTTGAGAGGGGGGAGAGGAGAGCCGCTGCACCGTCCTCTGCCGCTCTGGCGGCCATCACCATAACGGTGGAGAAGAGGTGGACAAGACGGAAAGAGAAGGGGGCGAAGCCGCATGCCCACACGCCTCATAGAGAGAAGAGGTGGAAAAACAAGGAGACGATAGCCCACGCCTCCACCATCCACTCCATGACGACGCGTATCGCGGCTCCTCCTACACATCATCTTTGCAGAGAGTCAGGAAGGGATGGCGGAGAAGCTCTGCTGCGCTGCTGCGGTCCTCTGGTCGCAATTTCACACACGCGGCAACGAAGTCCTCCAGTGCCACGTAGAGGCGCATGACGCGCGATTGGCTCCGGAAGAGCCGCTCCTCGGCTTCGACAGCCGCGGCATTCTTGTCATCGTCCTTGGTCGGGTCGATCAGCGGACCCGCGGTCGGCGCAGAGACAACGCGTGCGAAGGACAAGGACGATGCGCTGGCGCGAGCGCTAGTGGTAAAGGTGCTTAGAGCAGCTGGCATCTCCGGGGCCAAGGACGACCAGGATCGCTGCGTGGCGTTGGCTTCGCAACTGCTGCGGCTCGTGTCCACAACACTGAAAGCTGGTGGCCCTTGCTTGCCAGCACGATCCACCGCCATGCTGCTGCTATCGCTACCAGACGCGCCCTGCTCGAGGCGCCGGCGACTCGAGCACGGTTCACCAAGCTTGTCTGAAGCCGCCTTATCGCGGTTGCCGCACACGACATCGTTGCTTCGGTCAACATCGCTGTCCTCTGGGTACATTTTCGTAGCTGAGCAGCTGCAAGGCGCTTGAGCAACGTCGTCTGCCTCCATCGCGCATGCCTCCACCACATCCTGCTGCTCAGCAGCAGCCGTTGCCGACAGACGCTCCTGCGCCAGCCACTCTCTGGCCTTCTCCCCCCATGCATGTATGAGCGGCGGCAACGGCAACTCATCGCGTGCCGAGCCGATACGGTATAGTACGCGCAGTTTGTCCTTAGAAATGTGCCGCCAGGGGGCGCAGCCAGTCGTCATCTCCATCACGACGCATCCCAGCGACCACACATCGGCGGGACTGCCGATGGCGTGGCTCTCGAAGCGGATCATCTCTGGCGCCATGTAAAGGGCCGTGCCGCGAAGTTCGGTGATAGCGTCTCGGTCTACCAACACTGGGTAGGGGGGCGGCGACAAGGCGTCATCAAGGTCGCCGTCGGGGCCTCCCTCCACAGGGTTGCCCGTCCCTGCCGGCCCACCTTGCTGCTGCCACAGTGACGACGGTGGCGGTGGCTGGAGGCGCATAGCGCACCCGAGGTCCGCTAAGCGGCACTCCTCGTCAGCCGCGACGAGCACGTTCGCCGTCTTCACATCGAGGTGGGCGTAGTTGTGCTGATGCAGAAAGCAAAGACCCTCGACGATTTGTTTCGCGAAGCGCTGCGCCTGCTCGATCGACAAGGGCGGCATCTGAGGGTTTAGCGCCTCGCTCAGCGGCATCGTGTCCAACGCCGAGCCGGAGAAGACAACAGAGCTGACTGACGAAGAGACGGAAGCGGCGGCGACGGCGAGGCCAGCCTCCCCACGATGCGCAGCGTACTCTTCACCCTCAACACTCTCTTCCTGGCGCGTGCAGACGTGCGGGGAAGCGTGACCAGACGTTGCAGCTGCCTCCGTCTCCTCCCTCTGAACTTCCCCCGTAGTGGTAGAACCGACATCTGTGGTTTGCTGCTGCTGCTGCCGCTGTTGTTCTTGGCAACTCAGTGTTGGCGCGGCAGCTGGCTGGTTGTGACGCTTGCGCACCTCGCGCAGACCCTGAAGTGGGGAATTCGTAATCAGACTGTTGGCGGCGTTGTTCATGGTGTCGGCATTCCGCCCCCGCGTCTCTACTGCAGCGACTGGTGGGCTGCCATTGGCGTCGAAGCTACGGCCTGAGCTGCCGCCGGCATGGCCAGTCAACAATTGCGGAGCAGCACCATCAGGAGCAGCGCTGGGGCTCCACACCGCAGCGTCAGCGCTGTTGCCTTCCACCATGTAGTCCAGCAAGGAGCCGTACCGGCAGTATTCGAGGTACATGAGGACTGAGTGACCGCGCTTCTCGGCACCGAAGAAACCCACAATCCACGGCACGTGATGACGCGCTGCGAGTGTCAGTACCTCCAGCTCGAGCTCCAGCTGCTTCAACCGTGCCCGTAGCCTCCGGTCCTTCGCATCGAAGACGATCTGCTTCGCGGCCAGCACTTGCCCGGTCTCTGTGTTAAGGCACTCGTACACCTTGCCACAGGCGCCACCTCCAAGGAAGGCGCCAATCGCCATCTCGCCATTGCGCCCTGCGACACCCCCCAACCGGGGGCCATGCTGCGGCTCTGTAGGCGGCAACGGCGCAGCAAACGGGAGTATCCTGCCGGGGGTGGCTGTAGCCTCCGTGTTGCACGGAGGGTTAGCGCTCGCTGCATCAGCTGCTGCCAGCGCCGGTACCGAGGAGTTACAACACTTCAGGATGCCGCCAGCGCTACTGCTGCTGCGCGCCGCCAGCCTCGGTCGCTCACCACTAGCCCTCGCCTCCTCAGCAAGGCAAAGCGTCGTCGACGCGGCATTCTTGTCCTCTGCATTGAATGCTCGACACCGCTGAGCCTGAAGCAGTGACTTCCCCGTCGCGGTGACCATTTCGGGAAGCGCCAGCGCAGAACCTGCGGCACGTGCGTGAGCGGCCGCACCACCACTGACGCTGCGTGAGTGAGTATGAAACGTAACACCGGCCGCCAGCGAGGTTAGCGCCGCTGCCATGGCTGCTGGGTGGGTCGGGTGTGGGGCCGGCCGCACGGCTGGGCCGCCGGAGAGAGACGAAAGACCAGGAGGCAGCGCCCCTGCGTCACAACGGCGCAGCGGCGGTAGCGCGCTCGTCTTCACTGTGCGCGAGGTGCCGGTTTCGCTGTCGTGGTAAGTAAGGGAGATCGAATACGAGGCCGAGCCATCATCCTGCTGCTTCACAGTCAAGTCGTCAACGCGGCGCTCGTTTGACGGCGACGCCAGCTTTGACTGGCCCAGTGGGGCTACGCTGCCCACGCCGGATGTCAGCCCAGCAGTACCTGCCGATGCAGAGGCCTTGAGAGCCGCGACGGCCTCCGTGGCGGCCGTGAGGCTCGTCTCGACCGTCGAACGCTCCATAGAGCGTCTTGAAGCTGTGGCCTTTGCTGTTGCCACTCCTGTCGCCATCCTCGTTGTTGTATGTGCCCCGTTCACTACCCCCTCATCCCCTACCCTCGCCTTTGGGGAAGTGGGGGCGCATGCGCCGAGACTCGCAATATGGTCCCACTGACGCTGTCGCCTCCACTGCTGCACCTCAGTTGTGATATCAGAGTAAGCGTGGCTCTCGTAGTGGTACAGCTGCAACAGGGAGGAGTAGTATACCCCTGGCGCCGTGTCCGTGTAGTACTGAGAAGCCCCGGAGGATGGGCCGCACATACCGCTGGTGCTGGTGTTGCTGAGCTCCGTGCTACGGAAGTCCATCATCGCCGGTACCCCAGCAGCATCCGCGTAGGTAGGGGACGAGGGAGTGGCCAAGGGGGACACCAGCCCATTTTCGACCCCAGAGCCAAGCCTGGTCAACCTCCTGCTTTCCAGCAGCTGCTGTGTGTAGAGACGCTGCTGCTCTCGACGACCCGTCAGGACGGCCAGCTGCTCGGCGATGGTGCGACGGTGAGCTGTGCTTGGGGGGAAACGGGGCGCGCCTGTCGGCTCGGTTCCTGCAGTGTCCGATGCCTCCGTAGACGCCTCCTTGAGTAACACCGGCGACACGCAACACTCGGTCGCGGCGCCAACTGCTGCTGCTGCCACTCCACTGGGTGTAGTAAGCGACGGCAGTGGCGCCACCTTTCGCTCCTGCGCAGAGTCCAGCATACTCACTCCGCACTGACTCCTACCACTCCGCGTCACACTGATATCGTGTTGCCACGAGCTGTCAGGCTCTTCATGGCAGACATCCGTGCCCTGAGGGTTAGGACTGCGACCAATGCCCTGCTGCTGCCCATCCTCCTCCATGAGCACACGCGACCCCACGACGTGCTGAGCCGCCCCCTCCTCCTCTGCTGTCAAACCTTTCCTCGACTGTCCGATGCTGCGGCTGCTGCTCGTGTGCAGTGTGACGACCGATAAGCAGGGCTCCGCCGCCGCCACCTCCTGATCCCGAAGTTGCGACTTGCAGAACGCTGTGTCAGCAGCCCGCGGAGGCACAGTCACCAACGACATGGTGGAGCAGCACGCTGTGTGCGTGCGAGAAGCTGAGGAGGTCGAAGATGCAGAGGCCGCCGGCCGTACGGATGCTGTTGCGGCCACCAAAGCAGAGATGTCCCGTTGCAGATTGCGCTGCGCCATTGCTAACGCCGCTGAAGTAACGTACGTATGGGCGGTGGACATTGTGTGCATGCCACTCCCAGCTGTGCTGGAGTTCGCCTCACCGGCTGTTGTGTTGACTCCAGGAGCGTTGCCGCCTGTGCTGCGGCTCGCGCAGAAGCTGAGGTAGTGTAGCACATGAAAAGAGAGGGAGTTAAGAAAGCGACTCGGTGGCGTCGGCGCCTCGGCAGCCGGCAAGATGAGCCGTGGCGAAGGCGACTGCTGTGTGGACACGTTTGTTGACGTGGAGACGGCAGTGGTGGCAGTCAGGGAAGAGAGTTGCCGATCGTGGCTGTACCACTGCGCCGCGTGCGGCTTCGCCATTGTCACCGACTGCCTCGACGTGCTGCTGTGCACCGAGACGTCACTCCTCACAACGTCGCTGCGATAAATGCTCGCTGCAGTTGACGTACTCTGCGCCGGGGACTTCGTCTCGGCGGCGGCGGTGGCCTGCGCAATGGCTCTGACACTCTCCCGCAGCAGTGCCGGGTCCTCAATAGCGGTAACGCGGGAGTCCTCGTACGTGCGCGTCAGTGACCGCGGTGCGCGGTAGCCAGGTGCGCCAGCAACGGCTGCATCTCTATCTTCAGCGAAAGGGCCATCCCGCTCGCTGCGCCTGCGCGGCTCAGGCTTCAGCAGCCCAAACACGCGCCTCCACCCGTGGGCGCCGCCGGCGAGGCCCTGCAGCCCGTACGACTCCAAGTCGTACGGACTGCTGAGGAGTACCCTGGGAGTTGCTGGCGGCGGTGGCGATGGGTTGGCAGCCGTGGCTGATGTAGTGCGCCGATCATGAAGTGCTGCAGTGTCATCATGGGCCAGCTGCGAGGAGAGCCCACTGTACTGCCCAAATGACATGTCGCGGTTGCCGCAGAGAGCACCGGCGTCAGTGGCGATATCCGCAACGGGAATGAGCGAAAGCTGCCTCACCCCCACGTCCTCCTCGCGTAGATGCCCCTGGTCAAGCTCACCCTCTGACCCCACGGCCGACGACGGATTCGCGCGAGCGACGACGTGCGCTGCTGCGGAGCCGCAGCCATCAACTGAGCTGCTGCGCCAACCTGTTGACGAGCCACTCCTCGCGGTGTTGTGTGACAGCGGGGTGGCAGTGTCAACCCTCTCCATCGCAATCTCACTCGCTGGCGAAGAACCTAAAACCTCTCCATGCCTCGTGCGGGGGCGGCAACGAGGCGCAGACTGTCTACGGTGCCGGTAGCTGCTGCGGGCCAGCAGCTGGTAGACGTGGTATGTTATCGAGGCCGTCGCAGCTGTCAGTGCGGCCAGCACCACTATGGTCGCCGACACACACGACGATGCTGCCGACGAATTCGATGAGTCGGTGTCCATGGCGCCGCCGTCATGACCGCCGTTTTGCCTGGACCGCTTCGTCCCCCATCTCCACCATGTTGAGGCGCGGAGCTGTGGGGTGGCGGTAGATGGCGACGGCGCAGACGGCGCCGAGTGTGTCAGCATCACCATCGGATCGCTTAGCATAGCCCACCCGCGAGACCTTACTGAAGAGCACTTAAATCCACGAAAGGGAAACAGAGAAAGAGAAAGAGAGAGCTGCGGCAACTCACAGCGAGGTGAAGGAATAAATTGACTGCAGCACCGTCCCCACCTTGCGCCCTTTGCTTCTCTTCAATAGATCTCTCGATGCCGGCAACTCGTTGATTATCGGCCAGCGCGCGTGTGCAGGTGGGTTTTAATTGTGTTCTGCAGCAGATCGCTGAACGAACTCCCCTCGGACACGCACCTGTGCTTACCTTTTGCGAGATACGACTTCGTATGGTTTCTTGGAGAAGGTGGGAAGGGGGGAAATCGAGGGGTGTGGAGACTATGAACGATGTCGCAGCGCTGGTGTAAAAAGGAAGCTGCACTTGATCTCTCCACTAACGCTTTTTATTCAGCATGTGAATCCCTATGAGCGCATGGGTGCGCAGTCGAGCAGACCTCCCCACACTCGCCAGCCCCACAGAGAGAGAGAGAGGGAGGCACGAGCACAACACACACACACACAGCTGAAGCAGGATACTCTACAGGAAAGATAAGAGGAAGGGAAATGAAGAACAGCGTCGATACCGCCGAGGCGGGTGACAATGTTGATGCTGACAGGGACGTGTATGTGGGGTACGTGCGGGGAAAAAACGAGACATCAAGAGAGAGGGAGAATTGGGTGCGAGGAGGGGAAGGGTGGGTAGTTCGGTCGCCTAGTGCGCTCGTATGGCAATCCGTAGAGACAATTTCCTTTTCATCCACACACACACACTACACAGTACCGCACAGTCATCTGTCGAGGCCACTGCTCGTCCTGCTGTTGCAGCACCCCACCATCCCCGCTTCATGGTGTGTGTGTGTGCGTGTATGTCGAGCCCCTGCTCGTGTGTAAACGGTCCCTCTGCCTCCCGCCGGTGCGCCACTCTCGTGATGGCGATACGGGGGGGGGGGGGGGGCGTAGCGCGTAGGTGTGCATGGGCCTGTACCCGCCGCCGGTGCGCCACGCCTTCCGCTCTTTCCCTTTTCCATTTTTCGTCTGAAAGACAAAATAAAATTTAAAAAATGCCCGCAAATGAGCGGCGAAATCAACGACGCGATGAACGCGACAAAATAAGAGAAGAAGTGCACCGAGGAGGGGGGAGAACACGCCGATGCCACCGCAGCCACCACCGCCACCACAGCTGAGGGGCCCCGAGGGAGCGGGTGTGACGTCTGGGTGCGGATATGGCTCCAGGAGAGGGCACGCCTGCGCATCCTCATGGCACGCGGTGGCGGCGGTGTGGGCAGGTGGGTGGGGGAAGGGCAGCCTTTCGGTCAAGTGTGATCGCCGTGGATGCACGCGGGGAGGAGAAAAGGAGAGAGAGGGGGAGAGGGGGGGGAGCGACGAGCATGACACACAGAGGGGTGCGCGAGCAGTAGTATCACAACCAAAGAGAGAGAGACATCCACAGGCAGGCATGCCCCACTCGCCACATCATCAGACGGCTCTCCTCGTGTGTATGTGATCCGTCCAAGCCCCGCACTCCCTGTGCTCTCCTCTCTCGACAAAGGCACGTGCCATCTGCCGGTCTAACGGGCGACTTACTCGTCGTCACCACCGCCGGCGGCGTGGCGCTTGGCCGCCTTCACGCGCACGCGCTTGACACGGCCGGGGCGCCCGTTGCCGAACGGCGAGGCATCAGCGAAGGCGATGTGGCGCTCGCTGCTCACGCGCACGATGAAGGACGGGATCGTCACAATCTGCTTGGCGACGGCGATGTGGCGCTGCTGGATGAGGACGCGGGCGTGGTGCACAGACTTGGCGAGACCGGCCTTGAAGACGATCGTCTGCAGGCGGCGCTCCAGAATGTCTGGCACGGTCAGCGACAGCACGTAATCAAGCTTGTCCTTCTCCTCGTCGAGGAAGCCATACTCGTGGCAGCGGCGCATGATGGCGGAACCCTCCAGCAGGCGGCGGGGGTGGTTCTCCGGCAGCGTCAGCAGAAGACGGGCGGTGCGGCGCATCTTGGAGAGCGTCATGTTCACGCGCCAGATCTCACGCTTGCAGCGCAGACCGTACTGGCCGCACAACTTCATCTCGCGGTCGAGGCGCTCCTTCTCGAACGGACGGCGCGGCGCCTTCCACACGCGGTTGAAGTTGTTGTAGTTGCGCATGCTGCCGAGGGGTCGACACGAACGGGTCACACTGTGGCGCGGAGGAACGTATTGGGAGTGCAGTCACGCAGAGGGGAATAAAGAGAGTGTGGGTGGCGCACACGGAGGGGGCGTGGCGAGGCGTTTTTTTTTTTAAGGAACGAACCCGAAGGAGGAAATGTCCAGAGTGAGAAAGACCCGACAAGCAGAGGAGGGAGGAGGAGGAGGAGGAGGGGCAGTAGCACAGACGAGAGGCGCTGTGGGCATCGCGGAGAGACGATGCTCGCACCCGTCCGCCCACCCTGTACTTCGGTAGCGTCGACGGAGAGAGGCATATTTGCGACATCTTGCTCGCGTTCATCAGGTGCGCGCAGTGCGGTGCCTTCACCTCTACCACACCACCTGCATCAGCATCCAGGAGCTGTAAGAGAGGGAAACGAGGAGGGAGTCGCTCTCCACTCCCCTACTCACCCCCTCCACTGCACCCCTCCCCCTCGCCCTACTTGCACACGCACACGCACACGCACACGCACACGCACACAGAGAGAGAGAGAGACGCAGGAAGAGATCCGAAAGAGGACGACAGAGACGGACAGGCAGAGAAAACGAGAGGAAGGAGAAACAAAAAGCAAAGCAACGACGCACCAACAAGACGCACGAGGAGGATGAGCGAGAAAGATGCGGTGAGGATGAGGGGAGGGGGGCCCACAGAGACAACAAAATGGGCGGTGGGGCGGAGACGCGAGCGAGCCATACGTGAGACTTCACCCCCCCCCTGTGCGCCAAGGGCGACGGCGTCGGCACACAGACGATTGGGGAGGGAAAGTGGAGAAAGGCAGGAAAAAAATCAAAACTGCCTCCCTTGTCATCGGCACCATCATGGAGATGGGGGTCGTGGGTGAATGATAAGCTGGTAACCCTCCTACTCTCCCTGCATATTGGGCTGCTGGCCTGTGTGTGCCTATGAGAGCACAGGACTGTCTCCCTATTCGTCCCTCTACACGCCTGTGTGCTCCGCGTTTCCCGGGAGCCTCACCTGACGGACCCATCGATCACCCACGCTCGCGCTCGCGCACACGCACACGCATGCACGTGCGGCCACTTGTTCTTACTTTCGAATGAACTTGGAATAAATAATGACAACGATCAGCAGCAGTAGGAACGCAATAACGCATCCCTTGATGAGCCACTCCTTATATACTCCCATGCGGATGTCGCGTATGACCTGGCGGGAGTCGCTAAGATGCTGGTGCGTCGAATCCACCGTGCTGAGGCTGTTCTGAATGACCTCACGCTGCTTCCCCAGCGACTGCAGAGTAGCGTAGCCAGAGTTGTTTGTGGCTTCGTTCATGCGAAGCGCGCGCTCGATATTCTCGCGTGTCTGCTGCGCGGCCGTAGAGGAGGGAATGACGATGGAGTTAGCCGGTGGCACCGCTGGGTCGCTTCCAATGCTGCTGTAGCCACTTCTCATATTCGTAACTGCCGAGCTTCGCGGCACTCCCCCAAGGCCCGCCGTTGCCGCCGTGGATGACTGCACGGACGTCTTCATGTGTTCAATGAGTTTACCTTCATTGCCGCCATCCGGAACCACCTTCTCCCCTGGGCGCATTCGGAAGGGCGCGGGGTCGTGTGTGTGTGTGGTGGGGGGTGGGGGGGGGGGGTGGGGGGGGGTT